>NC_056741.1:925363669-925426169 GCF_019279795.1 Protopterus annectens
TGGGCTCAAGCTTAATGCCAAGAATTGTATAGTTATCCCCTTTGGAAAAAAACATGTACCCATGAATTACCACATAGGTGACAGGACACTAAACATCGAAAGTGTGATGAGAGACTTAGGGACACAGGTGGACAGTGGTCTCACTTTCGATAACCACATCGCCACAAAAGTCAGGAAACCCTTCTATGTGGCACACCTCATCACTAAGGGCTTTTCATCCAGAAAAAAGGAAGTCATTGTCCCACTGTACTCATCCCTCATTAGACCCATCATAGCGTATAATACCCCGTTTGGTATGTACCTCACAAGACATCTGCAACAGCTGGAAAGGCCACAGAAATACCTCACTAAAAGAATCACAGGCCTAAAGCAGATGCCATATGCTGACTGTCTAAAAAAACTCCAGCTATACTCTGTGGAATATCATCTACTCAGAGGCAATCTCTGCTTAACATACAAGGCTGTGTCATACCCTGAGCTGTTGGACATGCTCCACTTTAAGAAATCTCAATCCCGCAGAGCCACACGCTCCAGGGATCTAAACCTTGTCATCACAATGAACAAAACATGCTGGAGGGATAGGTTCCTGACTCAGAGACTCCCCATTCTCTGGAATAGACTGCCCATACATGTCAAGCAGAGCACCTCATTGGCCCTCTTCAAAAGGAACCTTGATGATTGGATAGGAGATAGGAAATTCACCCCGGGGATCATGTCAGTCGCCCTGCTAGACAGGAGCCCAGAGAAGTAAATATTGTGGGAAGAAATATCCAGGGAATTGTTATGGCTAGGCCTGCATAGGCCCTAGGGCCGATAGCCTAGTACCAATCTATGAACCTATAAGTATTAGGCAACATTCGTAAGCCTAGAGAGAACAGGTGTAGACCATGCCTAGCAAAGCAGTGTGATCTGTCAATCATTTCCTCCCAGGCTGAAAAATATTGTACTCCCTTCAAATGACACCAAAACTTAAGCCAGTTATTAAAGTCAAAGAAAATATCAGTAAATAAATAAAAGTAAATTTATTCAAATTCAAATAATTTATGAAGACTTCTGTAGCACTATTAATAAAATCAACATTTCAAAAATAATATTGTTCTTTGAAGACTGTCAGCAAGTTAATTTATAAACATTTTCCAAAAAATTCCCTTCTGTCTCTCTCTCTCTCTATATATATATATATATATAAAATATATATATATATATATATATATATATATATATATATATATATATATGTATATATGTATATATGTATATATATACACACACACACACACACACACAGGGGGCCTATTCTAACAGAATGATTGTATAATACACATACAGTAATTATGTTCATTATCAAATGTTATGCATTAAACTATCACATACATTCTACATAACAGGAGTTTCCTTGGGCAGTCATTACTGTCTGTGAATGCCTTTCTGGATTTAGGGGATCGGAAGTTAGATCAGAGGAAGTGAGGTAAGTAGAAAAGAGTTAGGTGATGGGGCTATATAAGGAGTGGGACATTTTGGGATAGTTCTCTTTGCCACTGGCTATTAGTCAGCCCACCCTACTTCCTTGAGGTGGAAGGGTTTTGTGGTGATGGGTGCAGGTTTTTCCCTTGGCATTTGGCACACATTTTGTGGTAGATGTGAGCAGTGCAGCACACTGCTCCATAGGGTTCTTTAGTGGTGTTTGAAGTGATCATTTGTTGACACTGCTCTAATGGCTAAGTGGTGTGAGAATATGTCCACTCCAATTTTTCACATTCATATTTGCATTGATTATAAATGGTTATTATGATCACTTCTTGTTTTGAAATTGCAGTCCATCAGTGCTCATGTTGTGTGATTAATTTATGACTTCAAAGTGTTTGAATTGTATGACTCATTAATAAATAAATTAGTCACTTGGTAAAATTGGTGTGGTTATTGTCTGCAGGAGGGGTTTATAGACAAATGTTTCTTATCAGGAAATCAGAATCAGTCTCAGAGCTTTCTTTTTTTTTTCTCCAGTCCTTCCCACTGAAGTGACAATATTAGGATCTGCAGCTGTGGCTGAAAACAAGCAAATCTACATGTCCTGTTTCACTGGACCCAGTAACCCACCAGTCCATATAAGATGGTGGCTTGGGTGGAAAGAACTACTAACAACTGAGGTCACAGTTTCTGAGGTAAGTCATTGCTGCAGATTAGTAATTATCTTTCTAGTAGTTGGAGATTTGCAATAAATATAAAATGCACCAGTAATACGAGCATGCATACATAAAATGAAATATTTATTTTTGGCTATTATCATTTCACCTTTATTAAAAACAGCAAAACTAATCTCAATCTTAGAGAAAGAAATTACAGTAAGACAGAATCTTGTTAAAGTGTCACAGGTTTCAGTACAATCATGATGAGGAGGAAAGGTTTCCAAAGTAGAAGGCACTACATAGAACAGGAAATGAAAAGGGAGGACATATTGGAAAAATAGAAAGAGAATTGCAAAGCTTCTCTTTTACTGAAACAGTTGTTATTTTTTTTTTATCAGATGTATTGTATATGTAAACAATGGTGGATTTAAATAATAAATTCATGTAAGGATACGTTCATTTTAAATGATGTGAGAGATCTAGAAAGGTCTAAACAGTGCAGGTCTACAAAATAACTGGTTTCATATTTGAACCAAACTAGAAAAAAACAGAGTCAAAATAACTGGAAAATAGTCACTGTGTAAGTTAGTGCTTTTGTTAAGTTTAATAACCCAACTTCTTCAGACAAAGTTTTGTCTGAAGACGTTTGGTTATTAAACTTAATGAAAGCGCTAACTTACACAGTGACTATTTTCCAGTTATTTTGACTCTGTTTTTCGGTTTCATATCTGGCCTAGTAGTTCTTGTCTGCCATTGAGATCTGAGGTTCCAGTGTACGGTTTGCTGGGTATAATAGTGTGTCATATCCATTGAACTATGACATTCCTGCCAAACCACACCCGCTTGTTAATAACCTATCTTTAATAGTTGCCTATGTTCATACCTTTTCAGATTCATTCTTATTAGATAGTGACATATGGCATATCTTCTAACTGTAAGGATCAAAGTAGAAAGGCACTATGACTGTTGAATATTTTCCATAGTACTTATAATACTAATACTTTTTTTTATCTTTTTTATCATAATTTGCCTGATGTTAGTTTTTCTTTTCTAAAATATGCTCCATACATTTTAATATACAATGAAATAGACAAACTGTCCAAAAAACTAATGTATAATTCCAGTTTCCATCCATTATGCTGAAAAGTTTATGTCAAAAAAGGGCTTTTCAAACATTCAAGACTAAGACTTCTCTTCTACTCTCAGCTTACCTCTAACCATAAACAACTCATGAGCTTTGGTTATGCCTAAAAACCTCCAACAACCCTTTTCATTGTGACATCTCCCTGCAATTAAAGCAATGCCAGGAGAAAAGCAATAAACCTATCAAAATCAACCTACTGCAAAGGCAGACAACATCACTTCCTTGCCAACACCAAAACACACTTCATGAGTTAAAGCATCTTTTGGCCACCATTAAAAGGCTTCAGTCCCCCCTCTTGTTGTCCCTAATTCCCAAATGTTATCATTCTCTAAGAAAAAATGAAAACTTCTTTCTTCTGTAAAACTATCTTTACTCAGTCTTCTTTTACTATAGCATCAAAGGTGAATCTGTACTTAAAACATTTTTTTCTAATCTTTCTAAATTCAGGTTTAAGGTGTTTCCCATTTCCTCAGTTGTTAAGTTATTCATTTTCTTCTCACCATTGCAAAGATCCCTTCCACACAATTATTAGCAAAGGCGTCTAGTTCAATTGTGAGAACTTAAAATTGTATAAATCAGTCTATCCTTATGGTATGACATTATTCCCGAAGAATGGATTTATAGATAAAATCATTCCATTCCATTCCCTAAAGTTAATAGGTAGATATATACATTCTGTATCTCACAGCATGGGTTTGGGCCAGGCCAAAATACCTCTACTGCCCTGCTCCAAGCTAGATACCAAATTATTTTAATATAGACTACAGTCTCACTACTAAAGCCATTTAAAAACTTCAAAATAAGCTTTAGTCATAATAGTCATGCATTATACTCATTCTCACACATTATAGCTTTTGATGATATAATCAGTGAATTACCAACCTAACGAACAGGCTGAAGTCTATTTTACCCAGCTCACCTGTCTCAGTAATATTCTCCAAGGGTCAGCTATTAATTAGTTTCTGTACTCTGTTCTTGTTAACGGTCTTAGCACACTGACCCTCCTAAACCTCAACTTGTCCTTTCTGCAAATGATCTCCTTATACAAGGTGTTAACGATAACAAGGCTACTATTCAGATGGGTATTCAGTCTGACTTTAGTAAACTACTGACTCACTACTTGAAGAAAAACTTCTTGTCAGTCTGTGAAAATCTCTGTGCTGCTTGGCACTAAACAGTGACTGATGCATTCCTCCTTTTACAGATCAAAGTTCAGTTTGACGCCCTCATCTTACACATTTCATCCTATAAGTTCCTTAGAACTATTTTTCATTCCTCTACTGTACTACAAGTTCTTGATTTCTTTGTTAAAATGGTCCTCAGCTAGTTGAGAAACAAAACAGGAGTCTTCTAACCCAGACTTTCATATAAAGAAGGAGTACACACTTCTCTTACAGCTTTAAACCGCTAAATTTCTATTTGTCACTTTGCAGTAAGAATTACTTAACCTGAACTTCTGGCCTCCACAAACTCTAAAACTCTTCATGCACCATTCCCTATCCCATTAGATTTCACTGTTTTCGACTTCTTACACCAAACATGCAGAGTTAGCCTGTTAACCACTGAAAGGACACTCATTAACCATATCCCTGCTGTCTGGAACTGACTCACTCCTCAAATTAACTCTTATTTTGTGGAACGTGTAAAAACACTCTTCCACCTACCTTGAACAATCCATGACATCCCAATGTTTCCTTTGACCATAATTTAGACTCATCAGCCACTCTCTCATTTTTTCTGCATCTTCTTTCCCTCAGCTACCCTTCACTTTTTCATTAATACTACCAGACATCCTTTAGCCTTCATTCTTACCCCTCCTTGACAGTATTAACTATCCATTATGATTTCTTGCACCTTTTATTCTACTTATACCTGCTTTTCTTTATAGATATCTTACACTGTTTATTTGTTCTTTCTGCATGCATCTCATAATCTTTCACTTACTTTGTTTGAGTTTAGCTGTTGCATATCCATGCTTTATCATTTTTTTTAATTTTTATAAGGTACCACCAAATGATTATGCTCATTATTTCACTTTATTTGCTGTTCTTTGTCTCAAATAATTTTTGTCTTGGTCCACTTCAATAAACACACAACCACACCGAATGACATTTGACAACCTTTATTAATCTTCCATAAAATTGATTGTTAACCAATAGTTATAACTTTCATCCAAAACATGACACAGGTGATAATAACATCAATGAAAGAAAAGAAAATAACCATAAGGGCACCATAACCATTCACCTTTGATAAGCAGCATCCCCTACTTTCTCGTTTATTTTTCCACTAACAAGGCAGCGTTCCCACTCACCTTCAATTTATTGAATTACACCACCATCCAGATAAGCAGCTCTGCTTGCTTATTAACTTATCCACCAGAGCACCCACTCACTTTCCTTCCCAACTTATTGAAATGCGCATCCAACACACAGGAGAGGGCAAGCCCCTCTTCTCCGCCTTACCAAAGTAGATTAACCACACTCCCCACTAATAAAAAGGGGGAGGGTGGGAGGGTAGCAAGTTCACGCCAAAATGTGACTCCTACCTCAGTTACACTTGACAAAACTCTCTAAGCCCCTCCCTGCCCTTTCCTCATTTCCTCCTAAACCTGCCTCCATCCCATTTAACCCTATCCTCCCCTTATCCTCTTAATTGCTGCTAATCTATGTGTCTATCCCCACTTGAAGATGTCCCAGGACAAAATAGTCTGTTCCAAACCTCATTTGTCCTAGTCTACTTCAATAAACACACAACAACACCAAATGACATTTGACGACCTTTATCAATCTTCCATAAACATGATTGTTAACCAATAGTTATAACTTTCAACCAAAACATGACACAGGTGATAATATCAATGAAAGAAAATAAAATAACCACAAGGGCAGTGTAACCACTCACCTTTGATAAGCAGTGTCCCCCACTTGCTCACTTATCCTTGCACTAACAAGGCAGCGTTCCCACTCACCTTCAATTTATTGAATTACACCACCATTCAGATAAGCAGTTCTACTTGCTTATTAACTTATCCACCAGAGCACCCACTCACTTTCCTTCTCAACATATTGAAATGCACATCCAACACCAGAGGGGGAACAGAAGAGGGTAAGCCTGCCCCTCTCCTCCACCCACCAGCCTGACCAGGCTGTTTCTCCTCTCTCCCACCAAACTTCCAACATAACCACTATTAAGGCCTTAGGCCAAACATCATTCAGTGAACCACATCCTCCCTAACTGACTGGATCTGTGTCATCCTTCCTAAACCCTGACTCATAACAACAAATATAGCCAGTCACCTAATAGCTGAAAGCAAAACTGTGATCCCTCTCGTATCCTAAAGTAGCAAACCATAACCTCACGATCTAGTATACCCACTGTGAAAGAGCTAAATAATCCTTACCTAACAACAAATGGAGTCCTCACACTGATTCCCAGGGCATTACCAATCAAATGGACAACCAAAACACTAAACCTTCAGCCTTCATAATCTAGCATAACCACTGCACAAGAGCTAAATAACCCTTTCCTAACTGCAAAAAGAGTCCTCACAAAAATTCCCAGCAAATACTGAACCCTCTGTCCCTTAACCACGCAAAGACAACTGCATACCATCCTGCCACATGGCCACCGCATTTTACTATGCAAGGACTATAATAACCAAATAAAGTCTCTTCAATTTGAAAACATCCAGTGCCAACTGCATACCCACACATCAGCTTGCAGCCGCATTTAACTGCCCAATGAATATAACCACCACATGAATTCTCTGACCACACTTCCAATTGCACCATCATGTCTAACCGCAACCCTGTTTAATTGCCCACTATAGCTATTAATATTCACATGACACCTCCTTCAAATCAATATTGTAGTAATCCACATCACCAATTTTCTGAAATAAACATTCAATAACATCCTAGCATGTCAATGACCAAAAGAACACTGTCCAGCCCACATCCTGGCATCATGCCCAATACCCTTGGGAAAGGGGAAAAATCTGGCATCCACAAAGCACCTTAATGTGTTCAGGCCCTATAAAAGGACCGCCTTAATCATAAACAACTGACCCACTATTTGCGAACCACCACCGCTCGCAAACCACATATGTTGACAGTGCCAATATCCACTAACCTTCACACAAACAAATCTACCTTTCCCTTCCAGCATATGCACCATGGTTCAAATTTAACACTCCTACCACTGTAGCAGTCACCAGTAAATCCTCCTTACCAACAAAATTGCCCCACCTTGTTCACATACCCAATGAATAAAATCAAAATCCATCGCACCAATCTCCTATCCCAACCACAGCAACACAATTTGACCCAACTCACACAGCCTCACCCTATGACTCCTGCACTCCTTATAACCTAACACCCCCTGCTAGCAGCACCCACAACCCATGCCACTGCCATCTTAACCAAAAACAATTGGACCATACTCCCCCTCCCCAATTGCACCTGCGAAACTATGATGCCTGTTAGACTGGAACCAATGTCAGAGTCTCACATCCCTCCTACAAACATCCTACCTTGGTCGTACTAACCTACTCATTCCCCGTTCCTACCTCACCATAACTTTAAAAACATGATCTACCTTATAAGCAGGAACTAGTCCTACAAATTGACCCCTACTCCTTGATTCAATAAAAGTCCCTAAGGAACTCCATCTATTACCCACCTAACAAACTAATGTTGTTACAAAATACACAACATGCTTTTCTCAACTATCGCCTGTACCTCCATATACCTACCCACCCCCTGTGTACCCCCCGAGGATGTATAAACCACCTGCCACCTATCAACATAAGCCCAGCCCCTTGTAACTAAATGATAGTGAAAAGTGAAGGCCGTATCTTACTGCAACCAGCCTCCAAGCTCGATGTGAACTCTGCCCCAAGGGAAATTAACACCTTACAATTCTCTAAACTGAAAAGGACTAAACCTTATTCATTAAGACAATACAGCATTTGAGGATGGGCCATAAACTCCCCATAACTAAACCTTAACACCCGCTTCACTGATATCACAACCTATATCCTTCTTACCAGTCCCCGCAACCCTTACATGCCACATCCACTCGCGCCAAAAGGAAAGTTAAAACTGTATCACCATCCACGAACACAATCAATGCAGATCCATCGGTCAAAAACAAATAGCAGCATCCATCACCTGGTAAGACCACATCTTTCACACCATCTGCAGTTACGACCTCTGTGCTGAACCATCTGTGACCGCAATTGCGTAAAACTCCAACTGGTGAAAATCCCACCATAGCACCGCCATCTACAAAGAAAATGAAATGTAAGTCATATGAAACAGAAACATTCTAACACAATCTATCCCCCTTCATCAATCTCCCCAAATCTTGTCCAGTTTCACCATACACAACCCAACCCACTAATGACACAACCTAGTCCCCTTTATCTACCTCCCCAACTCTTGTCCAATTTCAACGTATACAACTCAACTCACTAAATTCCCACTCCCAGGCAGTCGGACTCAAAAAGTTTATATGTGCCCCTCCATATCCCCTTTAGCAACTGAAAGAGTTAATAACTAACATATTGCCTGTATCATCACCTTACAACATTTAGTAGTTGAGGTAAGTGGAGTCCTGCCAACCACGGTCCCCCCACTAACATATTGACTGTATCATCACACTACAATATTTAGTAGGTGAGGTAAGTACAGTCCTGCAAACCATGGTCCCCCCACTAGTATATTGACTGTATCATCACCCTGCAGCATTTAGTAGTTGATGTAAGTACAATCCTGCAAACCACGGTCCCCCCGTTGACATCACCATGCCTGTCCTACAACCCACCCGCGTTGTGCTGTTATGGCTCAGTGATCATGCCCATACCCCTGCAAAAGTAAGTGCTGGAGCAAGAGAACAGTCCGTGAGTCAAGTCTCCCACTATAAGTTGTCAATCACAGCAAGCAAAAGCTCCAAGCCTGGAAGCAATGCAGTGACAAGAGCTTTATGAAGAAAGAAAACTGCCGGATGTAGTTTCTACTGCTGAGCACTGCATGTTGAAGGCACTTAGGACCAAACTAAACATACCACATTACTTTAAGCTGCCAGACCCCATGTGGCCAGACCTCGAAAGTACCTATCAAATATTTAAAGCCTGCAAATAGAGCAAGAGTGATGTAAAATGTAAGATTCAGCACTCAGAAAGCAAAGTCAAAGAGAACACCAACACCTACAGAATTAAATAGCATATCCTCAGGGCATCCCTCTGAAACTGTCAGTACCTCTCTAAAGATTCCCCCTATCTTGCTATTACCTGGAACACAGGATAAAGCAGTTAATTGGGTTTATACCTCTCAACTATACAGACCTCGCAAAATGTCCAGATTTTTACCTTCTATCTTTGGTTTGTTCCTCCTAAAAATCTGAACTTTTCTGTCAAACAACTGAGGATTGAAGTCATTAAATAATGATAAACATTTGAGTTTAAGACTCCACATCCTTCAGAAAATTCATGCTAATGCAAATCCTATTCTTCCATCAACTTTCTAAGATTGTAAGAGCAATATTTAAAATCTATCCCTATTTGTCTCCCCATCATTTTAGGCTTTGCAAATGTCTGTCATTTTAACTTCAGTCTGCAATGGTTTGCCACAAATCTGCTAGAAACCACAATGTATAAAAAAAAACTAGGGCAATGCTCTTGGCAGCAATTTTTAAAAAACTGCAAAACTGACATTTTCCATAAAAAAAAACATTTGAAAATATCCAGGACCCACCCGAGAATTGGTTTAGACAACTTAAAACCCAGTTCCTAGCTACGACTTAGTATCCTGGTAAAATTAGCAAACTCTTTTAATGAAACTGCATGTCCCCTATTCACCTCTCCCTCCTGCCAAAGAAAGAAAAACATTATTTACCTATTCCTATATCTACTTAATTTATGGCACAGTTTAAACGTATATTAATTAGATTAAACATCCAGCACCTTCATAGCCACAAGAAACGTACCGTAACATACAGTAGCACCACACCTGCCTTTATAACAACTGAAATTGCTAAGTTATCTTGCATGCGAGTTAACATAAAACAGCTGGCAGGGATGTCACTTGCAGGAAACCGGATGACATGGGGTGACACGGGATTATACTATAACTTTACAGTTTGATAAGGTTTCCAGATCCTATGAAGTAAACATGACTGTAGATAGCCTTGAGTGTGATATTTCGTTCATAAACTCCATGATAGTCTACTCCTACAAACAAAATGAGCACACTAGCTTGCAACCCCCCAAAGAATGTAAGTCTGACCCAACTGTAGTCACCCTGACATGTCAGTAATACAGATTAAAATAAGAGATGCATGAGGACACCCAGTGAAAATCTAGACAGTCGAAAAGTATACCTGGTCTGCTTTCCACCCCTTCATATATGCTGTCTCCATTTTTTTTTTTTTATAATTAAGTGCTGACAGTACACTGCACATGTGCTGTAGCAACCTCTTCCCCCCACAGAACTCACAGCGTGTGAAATGGCCATCACAACTCCCTCCATCCTACAAGCAGAAATAAAGACACACAAGACCCGCATGAGCGGATGAAAGGAGGACACAATGGTATATATGTATCAACACAACCAGGAGAGAAATCGGCCACAGTCCCCCCAAATGTTCCCAAAATACCATGTCTAAAGCTATACAGTATTCCACTGTCATAGCAGGAACTCGATCACTACACAAAGTGCAAAATGGACTAAATGTCTAACACCCAATGAGCATTCTAAGTCAATAACCACCTCTATAAATACACGTGCTTTAGCTTACTTTAATACCCTTCATCTCATGTGGCAATTAACACTCCTTTCTCTGCCAACACCCAAAACATTCATACCCATTGCGACATTCCATGGCTATCTCATCATATAGAGAAAGATGATATATAACTTGACCAAAATGTAAATCTGGACTTACCGTGAACTTTGCCCAGCTGAGAGGCTTGCTCTTACTTAACTCTGGAAGAAGCCATTAATAAAATGTGTCAGGGACCAAGCTATGGACAATTCTACATGTTACTCCTATGAAACTAGTGTCGATCGCGCAACCAGTTTGCCTGCAAAATTTCTGAAGGGTATGACACTGTTCAGATCCTGTTAGACTCTGCCACTCTTTTACGGACGAGTAACTGCACCCCCCCCCCCCCAACATTGAGAAACCACCATCTTCGAACCCTTTTTTCCCACAAGCTGCAAACTTGTGCTGCTTTTTCTTTGTACTGCATAAGTTAAACCAACAAAGGTTTGCAACCTTTCTCCATCATAGCAACCTGCTTCTTAGCTACTTTACACCCAAAACTGACTATTGGCAGAGAAAATTTTTTTTGTGTGTGTGTGTGTGTGTGTTGCAGAAAATGAACTATATAATTTTACCGGAGGTAGCAATTCCTCCATGAAATGATCCCGCCCCCTAGTAATGTGCATGATGTGGTAAATTAAACTAGTCTGTCAGCACACACAATCAAACAAAAAAATTATCCTTGTTTCCCGTCTTTCCTGACCTAGAGTAGTCCAAATACAGGCTTTGCTGTATTTTGGACTTTTGGAAAGTTCCTGTGTTGCCCATTTCCTTTCTTGGATAAAGGGAGGCTTCTTTGTTCACCAGTGGCAGTGGGGAGCTTAGAGCAGCCTATCTATCCCTGGAGGAGTGTTCCCAGCACAAGAATCTGATAGTCTATTGGCTGTTTTGGGCCAATTTCTATCTCTTTCAAGTCCCCCTGTATAAAACCCGCTTTGGCACGGTTTTTGCACTTGTTACTACTCAGCCAAGCTCCTCATGGTCCTGCAGAGTGGTGCTAGCAGCAGAGAGGCTAAAAGAGTGACTGCTAACCTGATAAAAGTGTTTTTTTCCTGCTACTACCTGGGCGACTGTCCGATCTAGCTAAACTGCAAGTATTTCTGCTTCTTGAACTGTTTTAAACTGTTTAAAGTTGTTTTTGCACCTGCACTTTTAAAGTTTGTCCTGTTTGTTGCATTTACCTGTTGAGGCTACACACTCAAGTGCGCTAGCCTGTGTTACATATTTATTGCATTTTCCTGCTGTTTGTTGCAAAAAAGAAAAAAAAATTATCCTTGTTTCCCATCTTTGCTGACCTAGAGTAGTTCAAATACAGGCTTTACTGTATTCTGGACTTTTGGAAAGTTCCTGTGTTGCCCATTTCCTTTCTTGGATAAAGGGAGGCTTCTTTGTTCACCAGTGGCAGTGGGGAGCTTAGAGCAGCCTATCTATCCCTGGAGGAGTGTTCCCAGCACAAGAATCTGGTAGTCTATTGGCCATTTTGGGCCAATTTCTAGCTCTTTCAAGTCCCCCTGTATAAAACCCGCTTTGACGTGGCTTTGCACGATTTTGCACGTAGCGCAGCATCGGGCAGCTCCGCTTAATTGGGTTTAAACCATTCTCGGCTCCACAAAGTCTGCTCTTCACTATTTCCCTTAGAACTGATCTAGTTCTCATAATAAACACCCTATTCCTACTCTAAAACCTGGCACTCGCTCACTAAAGCAATTATATAAGTCAGCACTAAAAAATTAAAAGCACTACACCCTCACAAACTCCCCTTGAGTACCTTGTTCCCCATTGGCCCTTTTTTTCAATTATAAAGGAATTCCCAATACTATTCTAGCATGTCCAAAGGTCAGTTGTCAATCTCCTCTCTGGTCCAGCTGGTGAATCTGGGAATCCTGAGGCAATGTTACAACTGCCTCATGTACACAGACAACCCTCTCCTCCTCCCAACAAATTCCAACACATGTGAGAGATGCAACCATATAGCCAAACTGGAGGCTAAGCTCTCTCAACTCAGTACTGGTGTAACCAGTCAGGAGGAGAAGGAAACCACACTCACTACAATTCCAGTCTCACATAGACCTACCACGACAGCAAACCAAACACATAAACACACAAAAACATACTTGGAGGCTCTAAATAAAAATCTGCCTAAGCAGCAGAGACCTCCAAAGCAGACACCCAAGCAACCACTACCCCAAAACAAAACACATGCAACACATAGCTCACAAAGCCAGTGTGCCGAACAGTCACAGCCCTTAAGGCTAAACAACACACCTGATACACTTGTAATAGGTGACTCTATCATCAGGCACACTGACGTCCAGCTCACCAGGCTGAACAAGGAGAAGGTCACGGTGAGCTGCCTGTCGGGTGCTAGGATCTGCCACATAACACAAGCACTCAGGTCACTCCAAGGCAAGTACAAATATGACTCAGTCATTGTCCATGCTGGTGTGAATGACCTGAGATGTACCTCCCTGGACTACATGAAAAGAGACATAGAGGAGCTCTCTGAGCATGTAGCCCAGGCCGGTATGACCCTGACCTTGAGTAGCATCTTACCCTCACCAAGAATGATGCTACAATATGAAAAGAAGATGATCAATTTCAACAACTGGCTTAAGTATTGGTGTTATTCAAAGGGGATCCAATGCCTGTCAGTCTGGGATGACATGCTCGACAAGCCACAATGCTTCGCTAGGGACGGCTTGCACCTGTCACCCCTGGGCTTTCGGATATTGACAAAGGCTCTTGCCACCCCCATAGTGCCTTTTTTAGGCAAGGCTCAAAAGACAAACCCACCTCCATAGGTATCACAAGGGATAAGAAACTAAGAGTAATGCTACTCAACGCCAGAAGTCTAAACCTCAAGATGCACGCACTCGAAACTCTCCTTAGCATGGAGAACATTGATATCTGTGCAGTAACAGAAACCTGGTTCAAGGCTCCCGAGAGCACCCCAGCACTACCAGGTTATACCTCATACCATGCTTTTCGGCCCCAAAACTCGGACCGAACCACAAAAGGAGGGGGAGTATCAATATTCGTCAAAGATACCCACACCTCCAGGTTGGTGGCACAGCAAGAAGCATCAGAGACTATCCATGTGCAACTAACAGTGGGTAAAACTGCCTTCCAGTTTATAGCCTGCTACAGACCACCCTCCCAAACCCAGGAACCACACTCAGCCTTCCTGAGAACACTGGAAAATATGAAGGTCTTTCCAAACACCATTATATTGGGCGACTTCAGCTACCCAAACATAGACTGGGAGCATTACTCTAGCTCCAACACCCTAGCCCAAAGGTTCCTAGAATTTATAAACTCAAATGCTATGGAACAACTTGTGACCACTCCCACAAGAGGGGAAAACATACTGGACCTAATCATCACCAACATGGGGACTCTATGCTCCAGACCAGAAGTGTATCCCTCACTGGTGAGATCAGACCATAAATTAATCTCACTGGATATCCACATCCCGACCCCACCCCCTGCCCAGAAAACAACAGTGAAAAACTTCTCTATTGCAAACTTCACACTACTCAAAACCGAGGTGGGATCCTTCAAAGCCCCCGGGCCTGTGGAAAATACGGACTAGTATGAACCTACGAACCTATATATATATATCTACGGCTCTATGTTGGATGACTGAGTCTTCAGAAACTCGAAATTCATGTAGACCAGACCATATGATCAAGTTTCCGAAATGTGAATCTATCATACTAACATGTTTATCTGGTGATGAAGGTTTATATCCTTTAACTTGTATTTCAGGAACTATTTCATATGAGAAGGAATAGAAGGTCAATGTGAGCTGGAGTTATCAGGGATTAAAAGGCTTGACACAGATCCCCATGCAGGTTTCTTTAAGTGACCAAGTGCAGAGATAGGGCTGCTAGTCTGTGTGCATAACTGAGGGTCTTGGGACCACTGATGTATTTTTTTTTTGTTGGGAATTTCTGAAGTCTATCAAGTTGAGTGGTATATTTAAAAAAAAATTCATGACAGAAGGGGCATTGCATTCAATAATGGGTCTGCTGAGAAAGGAATAAAGGGGAATTAATTGGATCTAATGGAAATGCATTTGGAAATTAGATGAGCCAGATAGAAGGCTTTCCAAACTACTATGAAGACATGATGGTAAAAGGATAAGGAACTATCAACAGGGGTGTGTAGATCCCTTAGAACAGCATGTGATTGGAGGGGGGGTTACCATTATGGTATGATGTAGAAATGTTTTATCACTTTTAATTTGAGATGATTTTCATTGCACCAATTATTAACATGAGTGTTCACCTGAAGGTGTGAGAAATAAATGAGGATATACCACTGAGCCCTGCGGTATTCCCTTTTCTGCTTTCAAAAGTGGCACCTCTGACTTTAACCATGGGTTTTGTCAGCCAACCAATTAGCTATCCACTGTACAACATGAGGGTTTATGTCCAGATTAACATACCTGTAAATAAAACCTACAATGGAAGTAGTGTTAAGGGACTTGACAGCAGTGTCCACTAGCACTATTCTAATGGGAAGCACAGTTGCCTACATGGCTATCTTCTCACGGGGACATGCAGGACAATAGGTTTGTATTGCATCACCAGTCATGGTGAGCAGCACTATTCCAAAATGCTTCCTCACCCTCACCATGTGTAGATCCTTCATTCTCCAGAGAGGATTTCAGTTCAAAGGAACAGCTTGCTGTATTTATTTTTACTAGTTGGTGTTCAAAAATTTTAGAATGAGCATACCTTTAGAACACTAGTGTGCTATGATCATGAATGTGGACTATAATTTGCATTATTACTTATTTTATTGGAGTAACAACTGAGGACCTGAAGGACTTGCAAATTTTCATATTTTAGGATACACTTATTCAGCAAGGCTACTCAAGAAGACAATTTGATTGTGCAACTGAACATTGCACATAATCATTGACTGAAATGCAGAAAGAAAACAGTAATGGTTTACGTATCCCATTGATGCAGTTACCTTTAGTTGTATATCATTCTATTCAACAACTGATTAGCCCTTAAATGTCAAGGCAGTAGCCCGCCACTTAATAATTAGGTCAACATTGTTATATCTTAACATGAAGTACTTTTATAAATAAAACAGAAGGCAACAATACATTTCCAGAAAATTGCTGTTCTATACAAAAATGTTCTGATTTAAAGTAAAGTTAACATTTAATGTATCTCTTCACACAGGGTGCAAATGGTGGAACGGCCACTATGTCCAATTTGACCTACATAGCTATAAGGGAAGATAATGACCTGCCACTTACCTGTGAGGCTTTTAATGAGGCGATCCTCTACACAAAAATTGCATCAGTCACGCTGAAGGTTCTGTGTGAGTATTTCATTTTGCATGTTTTTTTCTGGTTCAGGAAACAGACACATATTTTATGGGTACTACCTTTAACCAGTTTTGGTGATCATATGGACTTTATTTAATCTTTTCCCTTATGGTTTGCTTTGTCTGCAAATTAGCATATTTAATTTCCCCACATCCAAAACAATTTCACTGTCTTCTCCACCTTATAACAGACATTCTCCATGGAAGAAGAATGTATAGTGACAAGGGTTTGGACCAGGAACTGGCTGCATTTTGTTCTCATGCAGAAGGTGAAATTGTCATATGTTAATTAACCCTGTGAAGGCAGTATTGCCTTATACCATCTGCAACAATTTATCATCTGTTTATCAGGATACACTAGATCATTATGTTACAATCCCATTTTTTTCCTGTTATTATTTTGTCATTAAGTGCATAATGGTAGACAAACAAGACTTAAATATAAAGTAAGGAGATGTAGCTCAGTCGCAGAATTCATGCTTTACATATATGAAGGTCTGGGTTCATCTCCATAGCATCCCTCTCCCCACATAACCTCTAGAAACTCACTAACATTTTAACTAACATTTTAATAAACACCCATACTACATAGAGACTCAAGTGGGTTGAACTGCATGACTTGGCTTATAAAGGCCCTTATGGTCATTAGCCTAACATATACCTATGAACCTATTTTTGCAGTGTGGTATTGCTGATGTTTAATTATTGACAAAATAAGTGTGGTATTCTGTGAAGCTGACAATAGTTCTCCTTGTACAAATAACTGTCACACATATCTCAGGCCATGTTGTACTGAGAAGTTTTAATTTTGATATATTTTGTATTTTGTAACAGCTTATAAACCCAACTACAATTTTAAAATTTGTACTGCATTACCTGGTCTTGTACTCACTCATCAATGTCATAAATGACTTTTAGAAGTCCATCTGAAGATGGATTCATAGCTGAACACTAGACAATCAGACTATAGACAATTACAAGCCTAGCCAATAAACCGTATTCAGAAGTTCCTTTCAGCCTCATGCAGATCAACATAATGAGGGTGGTGGAGGATTTAAGGCTGACCTCCAGTTATCTATGTTTACCTTGAAAGTTGACAGGGATGGAACTCAGCTTGACATATGGCAGAATATTGTTCCAGAGTAGGGGATTCATTGGGATGTGAATATATTGTACCAACATGTCTTGTTTATCTGGTGATGAATGTTTATATCCTTTAACTGCCATTTCAGGAACCATTTGGTATGAGAAGGAATAGGCGGTCAAGGTGAACTGGAGTTATCAGGGATTGAAAGGCTTGACACAGATCCCCATGCAGGTTTCTTTAAGAGACCAAGAACAGAGATAGCTGAGGGTCTTGAGACCATTGATGTTTTTTTTTTAGTTGGGAATTTCTGAGGTCTATCAACTTGAGTGGTATATTTAAAAAAAATACATGACAGAAGGGGCATTGCATTCAATAATGGGTCTGGTGAGAAAGGAATAAAGGGGAATTAAAACTTAATTGGATCTATTGGAAATGCATTTGGAAATTAGATGAGCCAGATAGAAGTCTTTCCAAACTACTATGAAGACATGATGGTGAAAGGATAAGGTACTATCAACAGGGGTGTGCAGATCCCTTAGAACAGCATGTGATTGGAGGGCTGTTACCAATAAATTATGATATAGAAATGTTTTGTTTAATAAAATGAATTATGCTACATTTTATCACTTTTAATTTGAGACAATTTACATTGCACCGATTGTTAACATGAGTGTTCTCCTGAAGGTCTGATAAATAAATGAGAGTCTATCACTGAGTCTTCCGGTATGCCATTTGTAACTTTTCTGCTTTTAGAAGTGGCAAATGTGACTTAAACCACATGGGTTGTTTCAGGCAACCAGTTTGCTATCCACTGCACAACATGACAGTTTATGTTCAGATTAACATACCTGTCAATAACTCCTACATTGGGAGTAGTGTCAAAGGACGTGACAAGGTCCAGATTTGCTATATGTATTGTGTAACTGCTATCCATCACTTCAGAGGCAGGAAATGTCTCTAACAAAGCAGAAATGATGAGAGTTCAGGATTATGAGATTTTCAATGTCAGGATTAATGAGGGCTGAGATTACATGTTTCATAGCTTTACATATGAGGCTAAGAAAACTAATTGGTATGTAGTTTCCAGTGTCTGTGGTTAAGCCATCAGTATGTAATGGCATTTCTCTGGCTATTTTCTAGGCTTATGGAATGGAACTAGTAGAAAGTCTTATATTAAAAAGGTTAAGGGGGGGTTCAGACAGGCCGTATTTGGCCTTGTAACTCGGTGTGTTATCAGGGCCCATGGATTCGGTGATCTTAGATTTTGATATCGCTGAGACTACTTTTTCTACTTTCTGTAGTTAAAGGGGGTAGATCAGATTGTGGAGTCTGTTGAGTGTCTTTACATTATTTTTCATATGGAGCTGAGGTTAAAATAGTTGTTATTTCAAGAACGCATAGCTAATAGTGAGCTTATGACCAGTATCAGTGGCGCAACAAGCAACAGGTAACACACTCACCTTTGATGAAAAAGGCTGTGGGTTCTATTCCCAGAACAAGAATTGCTGACACTGCAGGGCAGTATGGGGTGGGGGTGGGGGGTGCTGCAGTCCTGAGTATGTCTTCCTTTGGATGAGGCATTAAACCATGGTCCCATCTGCCTGAGTTGATGTTAGTTCAGGTGAATGTAAACAATGTTATGGTACCTGTCAAAAAGAGTAGGGTAAGGACAAAATTCCCCTAGTAACCTAAATATCACTTCAGGTCTCTTCTGAAAAGAGGCCCCTAGCCTAGTGGGACTAACTCAGTCAACAAAGGATAAATAAAAAAAATAAAATATAATTTATGTTTTCTTTAGAAAGTTATGTGCATAGAAATTTTCAAAATAAAGATAGTATACTAGTAAAACAAAATTAAAACAAAATATTGCAAAAAGCAATGCATGGTATGATAATCATTTTTAAAGTATATGTAAAAAAATATCTTTGTGCTAAATACAAGAAATATATACCTGTATATCAGGTTGTAATAAATATATGTACCACATTTTAGAATGTACATAATTTTTATCTTTTTATGTACATCCTATGCATATCATCAATACATTTATGGACATCCTGTGCATGTCTCCAATCAATCAGAAACAATCTAAAAGTAAGAGTGGCTAAGGCAAAGAAATGTGATTGATTTAACTGGCAAAAGTGATGGCAGTAACTTACTTTTTCAGCAAACCATGAAAAGTTTCTATGGATCCCAAAGACTGACAGAAGGAAGACGGGATGCTCCTTCACATGAGTTGGAGCAAGACAGTGAATGAAAAATCACAAGTTGCCCATTAGACATCAGTTATTTTGCAAAATTGTGGAACCAGTAGGGAAAGAAGATCTTCTGAAATACCCAGAATCCATTGCTGAGAGAATACAAGGCAAATTGTTACACAAAAGACCATGCCAGTTCAATAAGACCAAAGTCTTTCTGTGAGTAATTAAGATATTAAATAAGAAAGTAGCAGATGTATCCCTTTTTAGATTTTAGAATAATAATGAAACATAGCTTACAGTATTTATGTGTGTGTGTGTGTGTGTGTGTGTGTGTGTGTGTGTGTGTGTGTGTGTGTGCATGTGTGTGCATGCGTGTGTGTGTGTGTGTGTGTGTGTGTGTGTGTGTGTGTGTGTGTGTGTGAGTGAGAGAGAGAGAGACAGAGAGAGAGAGACAGAGACATTATTTGTATGAAACTGATTAAAAACAAAAATTAATAGTCCAAACAAAATAAATACATCTATAGCAAAATATATACCACACAGAAAAGACAGTTTTGCCTTGAATTGGATTCTTTCTGTCAAGAAAACAGAATAGCCATAAACATACAACTTAATTCAGTTTGAGCTCATTTCTGATCAACCTAGACTCATCAGAAAAATTAAAACATACAGACAATATAAACTACATAAAATAATGACATCTTGAATTAATACATAAACAAGCTGGATGAAATAGATACGTGAATACATAAAAGTACTTTACAATCCTATAAATTTTAAGAGGCTCAGTTAGCATAATGGTTACTCAAAACCTCATTACTCATACTCAAAACAACTCTCACTTTAACATCACGGCAAAAGACAACACCACTATATACCCAACTGAACACACCAAATTGCTAGGAGTGGAAATAGACAATAAACTAAAATTTGACATTCACATATCCATGACTATAAAAAAAGTCCACAAAAAACTAGGAGCGTTATACAGAAATAAGCAATTTCTCACCAAAGCAGCAAAGATTTCAATACCAAATTCCCACCTTATCTCCACCCTACTTTATGCCTCTCCAATATATACCAACCTAAGGCAATGTGATCTAAACAAGCTAGAGACCTGCTACAACAAAATTGCCAAATTCGCCACAGGGGCATCCTACCGTAGTCACCACTGTCTCTCGCTTGCTGAACTGGGCTGGCTTGAACTCCCTCACCTCCTTCAGTGGTATCAACTCTCACTCGCCCACAAACTAGTAAACCATCAACTAAATGTCCCATCCCTCCAGAATCTACTCCAACCCTATCGCACCACCAGACCACTAAGATCCAGCAGCAAAAATCACTTGCAGATCACTAAAGCCAATAACTCTGCTGGTGAAGCACTATTCTCTTGCGCCATACCAAATTATGGAACTCACTCCCACCCACAATTACCTCCATACCATCATGCACTCACTTCAAAACTTTACTAAAAGCGCAACTAAAAACATGCTGGCTATGCCCTTGCAACTCCCACTCTAATATCATCCACCCCATCCAACCACTACCTTTGTTTCCACTCCACTAACTACCTTGATTATAGCAAGCTCAGATGCTCATAAGCCAGTACTTATTATACAGCACAAACGTCTTCTTCTTGTAACATTTGTTAACGTCTGGTATGCACTTCACAGATAAAGATTCTAGTTGTCTACTGATGTACTATGTTCTTCATCTGTAAATATGTTGTAAGTAATTGCTATGTAAATTGGTATTCACTATGTAATCCAATGTATATACTGTCTGTTTATTTTAACTGTGGAGCTTTTCTCCCCGGGCCTCCACTGAAAATGGACCTACGTCCAGTCGGACACTCCCGGTCAACAAATTTAAATACATAAATAAATAAATAAATAAATAAAAGGTCTTTCCTCATAGATACAAGGCACAAGATTTTATTTTGACTTCCAATCTTTGGACCAATGATCTTCTGCTTTGTTCCTGGACTCAGTATCCTACTAAACACAGTTAACTCCACTAAATACATGGACAAGTACACTGCCATGCTATACAAGCATGTAAACAGCTGCATAGATGCAGCTATACCCAAGAGGAACAAGTGCAGGGCAAACCCTGGAAACAAACCCACATGCTTTTCAATAAAAGGAAAATAATTTTGACCAAAAGTAAGATTATTTCCTAGAATGCTACAGCCCTCATCACTGAAATCAGCAAACAACTCAGGAGCTCAATAAAATGTACCAAAGCCATATTTGAGGCTAAAATAGCTAGCCAAGCCAAACACAATCAAAGGCTTTTTTTTAGTTATGTTCGTAATCTGAAAAGCACAACCCTGGAATGCCCTGAGTTGACAGTGAATGATATTACCTACACTGAGGCTAAAGCTATTGCTAACCTACTGATGGATCAATTCAGCTCTAACTTTATCCCTCTCTCCAATCCGTCTGTCCCTTATGATATACCTGAAACTGGCTCGCCTCCAACTATTACATAACACCAAGTCCTAAAAGCACAATCAAAAACTAAAATATACTGCATCAATAGGTCCTGACAATATCCCTGAATGCATCTTACATAGCAGGATGTATGATTTAGTTCACCCCCCAACTACACTGTTCAGCCTCAGCCTCCCTATGGGTTTTGTCCCAAGTGAATAAACAGCAGCTACAGTCATTCCCCTGTATAAGGGAAGCCCTTCCACATAATCTCCAAACACGGATCCATATTAAGCTTAGATTTGCTAAAGGCAGATCATGCTTACTCATCCTGGTGGACATTTTTGAAAAGGCTACCAAATCTGAAGATGAAGATAAAATGATACATACCACATGCCTCGACCCGGCCAAATCTTTTGACACAATTCCCTACTCAGGCATAGCAGTAAAGCTAAATAAACTGGAAATGAACCCCTATGTCACCTATTGTATTACAAACTGACTCACAATTAGGCTGCAGGAAATCAAAATAGGAGAATTTGCTTCAACAAAGAGGCCAGTTAGCAGTCGAGTCTCCAGGATTCTGTGCTTGGGCCTCTCCTGTTTGGCATCTAATTCTCTGAAGTAAAATCCAATAACAAAGGACTCTGGCTGACTAAGTCTGCAGATGACTGTAAACTGAGAGCAGTCATTGAATCCCCAAAACATTTTGCCATCCTGCAGGAAGGTTTGTCCAAAATAACTGGTGCCACAATTATATACTTTGACAAAACATCAAAAATGCATCATTGTATCCTTTGGAAAGTCATCTACCATGGGGAACTACCAGATTGACAATACATCCCCAAGAGTTGACAAATTTGTTCTGGATTTGGGAACATATGTGGATGGTGACCTAACTTTTGACCAACATGTGTTCACTGTTGTAAGAAAGTTCTTCTATATTACACAATTTATAAACAAAGGGACTGTATCTGGCTCTAGTGATGTTATTGTTCTTCTTCATTCAGTCGTCATTATTCCAGTCTTTGAGTATAATGTTTTTTTTGTCATGTACCTGTTGAATAATAACTGGAACACCCACAGAAATACTTTACTAAAAGGATACAGGGCCTGTACAATATGCCCTACATGGACTGACTCAAAACCTTGTCATTATATTTGGTATCCAATAGGCTGCTAAGATGTGATCTGTGTATGGCATACAATCCTATGACCTAATACTGATGGATTTACTGCACATCAGTAAGTCAAATGGCATCAGAAATACTCAGTCTAGAGATCTAAACCTTTTTTGTAACATCAACAGAGCAGTTTGGAGGGACAGTTTTATCTTGTAGAGGATAAGGCTGCTTTAGAACAGACTGCCCATCAAGTAAAACAAAACTCATCCCTGTCCATATTCAAGTACAACATGAACTTATGGATGGGAAATAGAAAATATACCCCAGGACTGCCTCCTGTACTACTAATATAGAGAGACAGCTCCCAAATGTTTTATCTCATGAAGAGAGCCCCCTCAAATTATCAGTGGTGTGATCCTAGTTATTCTCACTAGGGGTACTATTTGTAATAGTAATATTAATAATTATATATAATAATATTTAGGGGTAATTTGTTTAGTTCTAAGTTCTGTTGCAGTGAGACTGCCAGTTGTTTTAACTGCTTAACCTGGATTGTAGAATTCAAGTGTTAAAGTATAGAACTTCTGTTTAGCTATATTTTCATATCTCAGTTAGTTTGATTATTTCAGCTACAAAATGGCACATGTTTTACTACATGAACTACAGCAGACATTTTTATTTTCAATTGTTTTTACACTAAGACATCATGGTTAATAGTTTTACCATTGTTATGTGAAAGTGTTATAGCAGAAGTAATTTACTGAACTTTTGTCTCACATTGTTACTGCTCTAATCTGTAAAGTTAATAGCATATGTACTTTGTTTTATTTTTTTTCTGTACTTTTCATATTTTATCTCAACTAACTCCTGTCTAGCTGTTATCAGTAGTTGCATGTATAGTACCTCTGTTGTTTTTGTTTTTTCCCTAGTTTTTATATTCAGCACACTCTTACCCCTCCTGTTTTCCCTAGATTTTAAAGCAAAGTGTCTTCCCTCAGGACTGTGTCTACCTTTACTGATACTGCTCCAACTCCTGGAATTACGCCTGTGCTCTATTGTATAGCCAGTTTACACTAAAAGTATGTTCTAAGCTCATACCACAAATTAGTCTTACTTTGTCTAATGTACAGGATACCTGCATACCACTGAGAGCCCCCCCCCATACTCAGCTGTTTAGAAACCTTGCCTCTGTCTCTCTCTCTGCCATCTATGAATTAGTCACTACCCTAGTGTCAACTCTCTCTTAGTTAGCTATACTCTTTTTGTTTTCCTGTTTGTGGTTTCCTTTTAACTGTTTTTATCTTACTGCAAATACCTGTGTACACCTCGCTATTACATCTCTTCCTTCTCTGTCTACACCTCCCCACCTCTTCTACTTACCTGCTGACTCTCACTGTGTGCTCCTTACTGTTTCCCTCCTGCCCTGCTGATTGTTTCTTGTGGTGACTCTTCCTGGCCAATCCCGCTCCGTTCACTCCAAAACCACCCTTCCCCCATATCATTTCCTTTATACCTAGCAATCTAATCCCTTCCTCCCCTAACTCCACCCCTTCCTGTCTGCTATAACATTCTAAACACCTCACCCTCCCCTACTAATCACTTCATAGTTTAGTTTGCTGAAAATCCTCCTTCAGTCTACATATCCCCTAGTCCCCCTACAGATTGTTTCACTTAAATTTTACTTCAACTCTCTAACAGGTCCAATAACTTACTTTTCCTAGTCCCTTACCCACTCCTCACTCCATCCCAATCCTACTTCCTCACCTTAGGCCATGGCTTTTGCAGCCCTCTCTATTTTCCTCTTGCCTCCATTACTTCTCCTTCTCATTCTTACATCTTGTACTACTCCATTACCACCTGTCCACAGAGATCCCACTAATCCCCATACTATCTCTGCAGTACTCTATTACAATCTCCTCCTCTATCTTACATCTTGTACTACTCCATTACCACCTGTCCACAGAGATCCCACTAATCCCCAAACTAACTGTTTCTCATCTCTGCAGTACTATGTTACTATCTCCTCCTCTGTCTTACATCTTGTACTGCTACATTACCACTTGTCCATAGACATCCCAGTAATCCCCACACTAACTGTTCCTCATCTCTGCAGTACTCTATTACAATCTCCTTCTTTATCTTTTCCATGAACATCCCTCTGCCTAAAATCAAACTTTCTCCCCCTCACTCTCTAGCATCTAAAACCAAGACTAAGGACTTAACTTACAACCCATTTAATTTCAAACTTTACCAACTTCATGTAGCCCTGCTTCTATCAGGGGATATACATCCAAATCCTGGACCCATCCATCACCCCACCATGCATAACTTTACCTCTCCCAACTTAATAAACTCATCCTCTCCAAACAAAAATATTTCCTTTTACTCTATGAATGCCCATAGTGTTCTAAACAAAGTTAGTGAAATCCATGCCTGGATAGCCTTCCACACCCCTGATGTCATCACCCTAACAGAGACTTGGCTAAAACCCCAAACCTCTGATAAAGACATTCTCCCCCTGGTTATAATATACTCCACATAGATCACAAAAACAAAAAAGGGGGTGGTGTTGCCATCCTCTATTCCAAACACCTCACCATTACAAGTATTATGAAACCTATCCCATCCTTTTCTCCTGCTGAACTACTTACAGCTAACCTTAAAATAAATGACCACACCACTATCACAGTAGCAGCCATCTAAATTCCTCCAGGGGACAACATTCCTCTGCTCAAAAATATTCTTTCATACTTTTCTCAACACATCCCCAATGAAACTATCCTCCATGGGATGTCAAAATTAACTGGTTAACTTTCAGTAATCCAGACTCTAATACTCATATTAATTTATATGGCTTTACACAGCTAATCTCCCAACCTACCCATACAAACAACTCTCACACATCTAGTACTCTTATCGATTGGGTACTTGTATCTAATCCTTACAAATATCATAACCCTGAAACCCTACCAAACACCCTGAGTGATCACTGCCCTATAAAAGTGCTTAGATTCACTCCCCACATCTGAAAACCTCCTAAATTTATCACTTGTCATAAACTCTCTAACTTCCATCCAGAAACCTTTATTGCACTCCTTTCTAAAGTAAACTGGAAATTCCTTACCCAACTCCCAATAGAAGAAGCAGTCCTAGCTTTCAGCTCCACCTTCCTTAGCATCTTAGACTCACTTGCTCCCCCTCGCAAAGTCCAAATTAAGTCCTCCATATCTCCGTGGCTTTCGAAAGCCACTCATACCCTTATGATAACTAGAGACAAACTATGGAAAAAATGGTCACAAACTAAGCTCTCTACAGACTTGCAAAAATATAAAGAACTCAGAAATCTGACAAAAAAACACATGAACAAAGATAAAAAAGACTTCTGTAATAAACCTCCTACAGCCCTAAAATCTAACCCTAAAAAATTCTGGAACTCTATTAACCAAATATTACATCCTGGTAATCTTAGCTCCCCCAATCCATGCCCAGAAAAGACATCTGAAGAAACTGCCACTATCTTCAATACCTATTATATCGATTCAATATCTAAGCTACTGAACCCTAACCCAAATTACTAACATCTCCAACTTTTCTGAACCTACTCCTAATACTATCTCCTCAAATACCTTCTCCCTCACACCTGCACCTACTAGCTACATCAAAACTCTACTCTCTAAATTAAAACCATGCTCAGTATCAGCTGACAATATTCCTTCCACTTTTCTTCTACTAGCACCTGACTCTCTTGCTCTCCTTGTATCTATCCTAATTAATCACTCCTTCTCTGAATCTAAAGTCCCTTCCATCTGGAAACAATGCTACACTCTACCTATACACAAAGCAGGTAACTCCTCTGATATCTCTAACTTTAGACCTGTCACTATCCTCTCCCTGCTCTCTAAAGTACTAGAAAAATGTATTCACAAACAAGTTATGCAGTATCTAATACAGGAAAATCTGCTTACACCCACTAAACATGGCTTTAGACCCAAACATAGCACCACTACAGCTCTGTTATCCTTCCTCAACACTATCTCTATATCCATGGATGACCATAAACTTATTTCTTGCCTATTTTTGGACCTCCCAAAAGCTTTTGACACTGTCTCACACTCTCTTCTGCTGCAAAAAGTGCATAACCTCAACTTCTCCTTTGATACTGTTGCATGGTTCTCCAGCTAGCTCACTGATAGATCTCAATCAGTGAGATGGAACTCTGCACTCTACCTTCCTCTCCCTGTCAAAATGGGTGTACCTCAAGGGTCTATCCTAGGGCCTTTACTTTTGAATATTTTTACTAATCAGCTGTATACCTCCTGTCCTCAATCATCTTTAGTGCAATATGCAGATGACTCTACAGTCATCACCACAGCCAACTCTCCCTCTAAGCTCTTCTCAGCTACTCAGGCATCTTTTAACTTGGTTGAAACATGGATCTCCAACAACCAGCTCATTCTTAACCCTAATAAAACAAAGCTGTTACTCTTCCTACCTAAAAAGTTCATAAATATTAAACCCTCCTTCTCCATACAGTCCGTTAACAACACTCCCATTCAGGTAGAATCCAGTACTAAGCTCTTAGGCATAACCATCGACGATCATCTTAAATTTGACTTGCATGTTAATAACTGTATCAAAAAGACTCATTCAGAACTAGGGCTCCTTTACCGTAACAAGAAATTCCTTACCTCTGAAGCCAAGATTACTCTCTCTCTTACCTACCTTCTACCCAGTCTAATGTACAATTCTCAAATTCTCACAAATCGTAACTCAGCATGTCTGACCAAACTCGAATCTACCTACAGCAAGGTAGCTAGATTTGCTGCCCAACAAACCTACAGATCCCATCACTGTCTCTCTCTAAAACACCTAAACTGGCTTGAATTACCCAACCAGCTTCTTCTCTCTCAGCTCCAGATCATCCATTCTATCCTATTATCCTATACCAGCCTTCCTACTGCCCAGCATTATCCCCTCTCGTCTCCCATTATTCTCCCTCCAGACCTCTCCGAAGCTCTAACCAAGACATACTACAAATCTACAAACCCAAGTCTAAATTTGGACACAACATGTACAGCTATCACCCCACTATTGCCTGGAATAGGCTCCCACTAGAATTCAGGACCCTTACACATCCTAAACAACTTAAGACAGCCACCAAAAAGCACTTTAAAGGTCACTGGTCCTGCCACTGCACTCTCCCTCCTTAACATCCCCTACTTCTCATACCTTAATCTACATTCTGCCCTTAACTCATTCTTCTCACTAGCTCTCTCTAATCTTCCTTGACTACTCTTTCTACTGTCTTCTAAAATCTATTAAGCAAATAGCCTCAGAGAAACATTCTATTGTAATTGTCTTGCCTTCATGCAACCACATCATGATAAAACTAGGTTTTTGTAACCACTTACCCCAAAAACTATATTCATCTTAATGACATATTTCTTTTTATACATCTTGAAATATTTATGCTATACTCCTGATTATTGACACTGTATAACATTATATTGCTACTTAATGTCTTGTAATAATCCTGTAACATTGTTATTAATGCTAATTTGTAATGAAAATTGTATAATATGTTGGAGCTTTTCCCTATGGGCCTCCACTGAAAAAGGGCTCTTCAGCTCAGTCGGACAATCACGGTCAACAAATGTAAAATAAATAAATAAATAAATAATATATAATTATCTATCATGGGATGTGTAAGCATACCTCTCAGCTGTCCAGATTTCACAGAATGTCCAGATTTTTGGCCCATATTTTTGGTCTGCTCCTCATAAAATTTGGGTTTTTCTGGCAAATCATTAGGATGATTTGAGGATTAAAGTCACTAAATAATGACATATATTTCAGTTTTAGACTCCATATTCTTCAGAAAATGTATGTTAAAACAAGCTCTGTTACTCTAGCAACTTTCTAAGTTTATAAAAGTAATATTTAAAATATGCCCCTATTTTTGGACCCTTGCCCCCCCCTTTGTTAGTCTTTTTACAGATTTCTTGCTCTAAGAAGTTGAGAAGTATGTGTGTAAAGCCAATCTAATACCAAATGGGACAGGTTAATTCAAGCATCGAAAGGGAAATTAACCAGGCTTAAAATAACCCACAAGAGCCTTTAGCCTAGTACTTACCTATGAACCTATATGATCACACCTAAGCAGATTGCAAAATGAATTACATTCAGACTGCCTGCTTCTATCTTCTAAGATAGAATATTAGAAAAGGGAATATTTAAAACACATCCCTATTTTTCAAGTTGTGGCACTGTTCAAAGAAGAATATGACAGGTCTTTCATATTTGACAGGGTACCACATAAAAAATAACTAAAAGATAGATAGACCAAAAGCTAGTCCATGGAAAAATCACTGGCTAGACAATAAGACACAAATGGTATTAGTTAACAGAAGTTTCTTAAATGAAAATATGGTTGCCATTGGAGGGCTAGATGGGGGAGCACTTTGGACAAGTGCTTTCAGTGTCTGTATAAAAGATACTGCAGAAAACCTACAAAGAAGCTTCTGTTTCTCCCACAAAATCAGATTTCTGCAACAGGGCTGGCACAAATGAATGTGAAAAAAAAGGATGACAACTTTACCAGCAGAACTAGAAGCATCTTGTAAAATATGGCAGTTGAAATTCAAATGCAGGAAATAAAATAAAGCATCTATGACGGGAAACCGAACAGATGAGCATATTTGTTGTTGAAGGAGAACAGCTGCAATTCACACCATACATGCTTACTCAAATTTTTTGAGCCTTAGGAAAAATGCTTATTCTATCAAATGCTACTGAGAAGATTATTGGATAAATAACAGAAGGTTCAAACACAGAAAACCTCAATAATAAAAATAAAATAAACAGAACTGCAGCCTGTATAACATTACATATAATGTCTATCACATAAACGTCTGTGTTACTAATAGAGTGTTTGCTGCTACATTCAAGAGTAACAGAGTGATATATACTGAAAAATAAACATTGTGGTGATAAGGATACTAGAAGAAAATCCTAGGAGCTCATGACGTGCATACCAAAAGACTGAAGAAGCAATGGGGGACACAACATGGGTATGTGAGACCATGTATTTAAAATGTTTGGGAATATACCTCGAGAGTAAGGATATATGTAATGAAAGGTCACAACAATTCTAAGAATAATTAGTTTCAGTATGAAGTTAAGGAGGTTTTCACTATATTCAAATCTTGATAGCTGACAGCTAGATATAATGGAATGCTAACAACTGGAGATAAGAATTAAACAGTTTCATTCATTAACATCTGGAGTGTCTAGAAATGAAAAAGAGTGCAAAATGGAGGGGTAGCGAAAGCACGCTAGTCAACACGCACCCAATAGACAACATTATCTTATAAGATTCTGTTTTTTAACTATACCACCTCAAAATGTATAAGGTAGCAATCTTACAGCATTTAAAATGTACTTCATAGTCAAAATGATATGTCTGTGTCTAATGTGCTTTTACATTTCATATTTTATATTTCTTTTACACAGACCCTCCTCAGAAGATCTGGCTTGAAGGTCCATCTCAAGGGAAGCAATTCCGTGCAGGAACAAAGGTAAAACTGACCTGCTTAGCCAGTGGTGGAAATCCTCCAGCATCACTTAAATGGTACAAGGTAAGGCATTTGCACATATCTCTCACCTTACACAAATGGGCACATACATACATACACAAAGCAAATAGATGCAAATAAACACTATATGCTGTTGTACAGGTTGTACCTAAATATGCACCCCCCCCCGTCTGTTTGTCTCTCTCACACACACCACACGCACATTCCCACCTACAGATGCAGAGATTCATAGCTTGCTACTAGGTGATAGACAAGTCAAAACCTTTGAAGCTTTGCCATTGCAATCCCATTGATATACCCAGCTACTTACTCTACCTGTCCAAAAGTGACGGGGAAGCTAGGCTTTGGGTAAATATGCAGTTTCCTATCCACTGATCTGAGTTAAATTTGAAGATAGTAGCATCATACTTTGCTTTAAAGAAAGTATTAGTTTGTTCCAAAGTCTGGGAATTCTTCAGAAGAGATAGCTGCCATAACAAGTGCTGCTTATGCAACAAATAAAATTTGATCACTTTATCTTGTGATTGTATTGCTACAAGCTTTGCAGATGTGTAGTATAACAACCAGGACTGGGTCATTTTCAGCTTTCTGATGCTGAACGAGAGGCAGCCACCAAAGCTGATAATGAATAATTTTATTACCAGGTTAGCGGTTTCACACAATAAGTGCTTCTTCAGACCATATCTGCACAATAAAACTCAAGAGTATAAATAGTAAAAATGATAAAACAATCATTCACTTATGCTATCAATAAAATAATTAATAAACAATTTGTGTGACCTTAAGGCCGGTTTTAAAGATATATTACCATTAAGACCAAGCCCCCTAATCCCATATCTACCTGCGGAGTAATTGTCTATTTTAGCTCATCCATCTCTGTTTTGTTTGAGACATTATCCCCCCTAGGATCTTTATTTGTTAACTGTAACACCATAAAACAAAAACTATGCTTATCAAAATCAGCAATATGTTTCATAAGGGCATTAGACAAATCCTTTCTGTGTATATCTTACAGATGTTTGACAATTCTTTCTTTAAGGGAACAGTTTGTCTTCCCAATGTAAAAACATGTACGATTCTTGCAGGTAGAAAGATAAACCAAGTCCCTGCTTCTACAATCAGCCTACAGCTTTAGAAAATATTTCCTGCCAGTTGGATGTATAAAAAATTGTGTAAGTGAGAGATAAACTCACATACCTTACAATTACGGCACAGAAAAGTGCCTATTCTGTCCAATCTGGCAGTTAAATGTTAAGGTGTATTCATAACATAACCTACATTTAAGTGAGAGACCATTCTTAAAGTAAAAACTAGGTTGATTGCCTGTGACTTTCTATATGCCTTCATCGGCCATCAGAATAGGCCAATTTCTTCTAGTAATGTCACAAACAAGACTTACATCATTAGACTATTTGAAATCTACTTTAGTATTATTTGATTTCCTCATTAACAACATCTAAACTCCGATTATTAGATTCCCATTTATCAGAAAAATGCAGTCTAGCCTTCACCTTTTTCATAGAATGCATTTCATCTACAGATTCAACAATCTTCTTAGATGCATAGCCTCTACCCACAAAATCATCATGTAGTGTACTAAAAGCACCTTCCAGGCTCACTTCATCTGTATGCAGTCTAGAAGTTCTCACGTATTGCCCCTTCACCACATTTCCATAAACTTGGCAAGGGTACATGCTTTTATGATGTAAAGTGATATTTCTTCAGCATGGTTTCCTATACATACTAGTTTTAACATTACCTTCACCATCTTTGTTAAGACAAACATAAAAAAAAATCCATCTCAATTCAAGATTTAGTCATGTAAAATGTTAAAAATGTTGTACTATTGCTTCAATAAGCAATAAAATTATCTAGGGCCACTGCAGTCCCATCCCATAACATACTGTAAATGCATCATCCATGAACGTTCTGTAATATTTGATGTGTTTAGAAAAACTATTAGCAAATAACACATGCTCAGATTCCCATTGTGCCATTACCATATTGGTGTGACTACCAGACTATCAGTATAGACAGTACCCATAGCTACGCCCAGTTATTGCAAATAAAAATATTCATTAAAATAAAAACATTGTTAGTGAGAATAAGATCCAAGAGATGGCATATCAAGTGTTGGGAAGGACAGAAATTAATGTGTTGTTGACTCAGGTGGGGAAAGGCATTATTTGACTGAAGGAGTTTGCAATGTTAAAGCCAAGAAAGCAGTGAGCATATAGATTTGTAAAAGTGTATGTTTACTAGTTTATGGAGGGGTAGTTCCCTAGAAAGATGGTATTTGGGTTGATGAAGAGACACTCCAGTTTATTAAGATAGAGTTTGTATTTTGCTGGTGTTAATGGATTTTTGCAGTGAGCCAGGAGGTGGTGTAAGCTCTTGTTTACTGATATTAGGATATGAAGGATGCTGATGTCATTGTCTTGGGTGACTAGTGCACAGATGAAGGTATTTCAGGTAAAGAGAGACAAGCCACTGCTAGTGCTACTGCTATCTACACTAGCAGGCCTGTATGTATGGTAGCAGAAAATGCAGGCAAAGAGTGAGTGCTGTCACTGCTCTGGAGCCAGGATTCAGTGGCCACACAGACATCCACTTTGGAGTGATAGGAAGGCTTTGATGGAGGGTGTTTTCTTATTATGGCTCAGAACATTGACCAGTACTTTGCTGGCATTTGCCAGGTTATTTACTAGGTCCACAACCTGAGTAGACTGACAGTCTTCAAAAAGGCATTATGGCAGTAGAGAAATTCCTAACCAATATACAAAATCCCAGAGAATACTGGTGAAGGCAATCCTTGCAGAAACAAACAGGATGGTTTTTCATTTCTTTTCAGTCTGAATCACATTAGCCTTTCTCAGAATAACATTAATAAATTAGTCAGTTATTAAAGTCAGCCATCTTTTGCTTATATCGTGACATCATTGTCAGGGATGGCAAGATACTTCTCACATCTAATTTTTTGCTAGCTTTACAGACATTTTCAGGGAGCTCTATCGTGTCCATCTTCTTATAGTGTAAGGGGGTGTAATAAAAGTCAGTCACACCCACATGAATAAGGACCATGTTTTATACATACTTAGAGTAACAGGACCTCTTTGTCCAGATGATATGGCAGATTCTTGCACCTGAGAGGCATCTGAAAGTTACCCTGTCTTTGCCTAGCCTAATAAATGATGCAGTGTTGTGCTAAAATATAGTCACCTATAACAAGTACATTACCATTGTGAATTGACTGCTCTCATAACCCAACATTCTTGGTCAAATAACTTTGGATCTATTGTCTGAGGTGGTAATGGAAGAAGCTATTTAAAGTATTGAATGGCCGTTAGTGTCTTACAGAGGTTTATCTGTGGTACAAGTATCTACAGTGCCATACTCTGGAGGTCTGTGGTTTTGGAAGTGGTTTGTTGAATCTCAGCTGAGGAAGGCTTAATGATTTCCTTTTCTGTGTGTAGTTATGGTACTAGTATTGATATTGATACCCAATTTGTATTAGACATTTGCCTCTACCTGTTGAGCTTGCTAAGATAATATTTCATATCTGGACTCATTCTGCTCATTTTGTAGTAAATGCAAATAGATATCAGCAAAATGCAGCAGTTTATACACTGCCTCAAGCTGCCTATTGTAAGAAGTCTGGCAGCAGATGAGGAAGAGACAGATTGAGGCTCCACAGATGTTATATATTTTGATGACCATTGGTCTATGTTGGGGGAGTTATGTACAATACAAAGGAACAGTGAAGCAATGTAAACAGTGCAACATGATATAATATAGTAGCAGTATGATATGTAAGAAGTCAGTGAATCCAGTAACAAGACAGTGCAAAACAGTACATCTCTATGTGATACAGTGCAATATAGTATAATGATACCATACAGGACAGTACAGTATTGGTACAGTTCAGTGCAGCTCAATACAAGATAGCAGAATACAGTACAGTATTATAATCATTATCTGAACAGCAGACACAAATGCTTCAGCAAAATAAACCAAGAGATGTCAATAAAACCATAACATAAGAGCACTGAGCAGTAGGCGGGGCTATCACAATGTGATGATTAATGCAGTGCCACTGTTTTGTTGCATGAGTGAGCAGTAATGACACATGCCATATCACAATAATCCAAAAGCCATAAATACAACTATCTACAAGATTTTGTGTCATTTTTAATAAAATAAGCAAAATGGCACAAGATTATATGGGGATTAATACAGTAGTAAAATGTTACAGGGTATGTTAGGAACACTAGGCAAAGTTGTCACAGTAATAAATACAGTGCATAAAAGTAAAAGTAATGAAGAAAGGTATAATGACACCTTTACAACAAAGGTGAAATAGAGCACAGCAGTAAACAACCAACTACAGCAAGGATGCAATATATCAGGTCTGCAAATATTCAGCCACTTCTGAAAAGTAGACAGCAGGGACTGATAATTTTTGATACTAAATCCAGCTTCACTAGTGTCCAGATGGTGCTACATACTGCTGCCACATGCATCCAATTGCATCCAGCCATACTTGAGTACTAGGGTGTATTAGTCCAGGGAGTAGGGGTTAGGAAAAATAGGATAGTTATTCACTACTGTGCTATGGACACTGTGCTGTATATTCCACAAATTATCTATGCAGCACCTCTCAGCCATAGATGTTATGAGATGGTTTGCCAAGGCAAATCTGGTAGAGTTCAAGATAAGTGTTTGTATTTCAGCTCAGCATAATAGAGTGGTTACATTTGCAAAAATCATCAAGTTTGAACAGTCCACAAGATGGAATAGAGCAATTAAAGTTGCTACTGCTATGTAGCCAACTGTAATGCAATTCAGAAACAACAGCAGTAGTCCCTTCACCCAACAGGGACAGTTTCTGATGGAGAATTGCCACAGTACAATTTCTAATATATAAAGTAAATAATAAGGTTACTTCTAAGATGTTATGCAACTGTTTTTCAAGTCAAATCAATTAGTATAGTTTATGGCAAGTTAACTATACTACAGCCCATCACAATAGATTGAAAACCAGTATTCATCCAATGCTGTATGTAGAAATGATACCTCGCATGAAAGGGTCTTGTACTTCAGAAACAAACTGGGATAAACTTCTGTATAACATTTTTGGTAAAGTAGCATTTACTCAACATCATCAACACATACTTGTAGGAAACCTACTGGAATAGGTAGAACTAAACAGTGCAAGAAACAGATGCTGAATGTACCAGTGTGGATATGATAAAGGATAAAGGGATAAGGGACCATTTACCAGTTTCATCAGATTATGTATTTTATCCAAATGGCATCAGGAATGGAAATGGTGGAGAACAAAGCATTAAGATTACATGTGCTTCATCTGACCATACAGACAGATTCAGTCACATGGTTCTTTAAATTCTCTTTTTGTTGAAGGTTCAAGGTCCCTGCAAAAGAAATACTTCAAAGAATTTAGAATGGACCTGAAAAAACAAAACCTAGAGAGTCTGATACCCATAAGGAAATGTATTTGGTTTAATGGCAATAAAGAGGTTGTAGTTTCTCTTTTACATATCTAATGTATAACACTTGATATGCTAAAATTATTTTTGATCAACGAAAACATGTTTCTGAAAGGATAATATTCACAATAACAGCTATTAGCCCTTGATGCCTTCTGGTATATCATCAGCCATGTTAGTGACAGCTAGTGCATACCAAACTGCATACAAGTAGCAGCTTGCTATGCTGTTAATAAAGAACGTGCATAGGGGCCAAAGAGAGAAAAGTAACATTTATCAAAAATAACCAGTCACAGGACAAAGGTTTTACGGAGTCCTGTTCCATTATTCTCCTGTGCATTGAAGCCACACCACCTTTTAGTACAAAGACAATATTTTTCATGGATAATTTCCACTACGCATCTCTAAATATACTTACTAGAATGCTAAACACAGAGTTCTACAGATGGAACTGAAATCAAAATTCCATAGACAAAATGCCACAGATAGAATTCGGTACATAAACTTTAGTAATCTTTTTATAGAAATCTTTGCTTACAATTATACTTTTAAAGACAGAATACCACACCAACAATATACACATTCTAAACAAACAATTAAATATAGAAAGAATTCTCAAAAATAAACTAATCAACTTCTAATCAAATAATTCTACACCTATAATTATTCAGATGAAATTCTAAATGTTGAACACTAAAAAAAAAACAGTTTTACAGATGGCATTCAGAACAAAATTCTGCAATTATAAACTGAGAATTCTGTGGACAAAATTAAATGACATATATAAATTAAGTTCTAAATACAAAATTGTAAATATAAAATTCTAATATAGAATTTGAATCAAAGAACTTTACAGATGGAATTCAAAAATTAGAACTCTGCAGTGAAAAATGTAAGCACATCACTGTACAGATAGAATTCTACACATAGAGTTCTATAGATAGAAATATAAACAGAGAAATATACAGAGTTTTTAATACAATTTTTACAGTGTTCCACAGACATAATTCTAATTGGACTTTAACAAGAATTCTACACATATAATTTCAAATAAGGAATACCACAGACAATCTTGTAAACTGAATTCTACATCTGAGATTTTAAACACAGAATTCTACACTAAATGCTGAAGATATGATTCTGAATACATATTTCTAAATAGACAACTCTAAACATAATATTTTAATACAAACAATTCTGCAGACAATTTTAGATGCAGAATTGCAAACACTGAATTCTATGAAAAGCATTCTAAACAAAGCCTTCTACATTTAAAATTACACATATGAAATTCGAAGCACATAATTCTACAGACAGAATTCTAAACATAAATTCCAGTTAGCATGTTAAACACAGAATGTAAGACACTGAATTTGTTCTGTAGTGCTCTGTACTTATAATTCTAAGGGCACATCTACACACAAATTTGTAAATGCAATACTCTAAAGTTCTTTCTACAAAAAGAGTTTTTAACACAGAATTGTGGAGGTAAAATTAAAAGCACACAAATCTACAGATATGATTCTTGAACTTGAACTGTATACTTAGAATTCTTCAATTTGAATTATAAACAGGTAATTCCATGCATATAATTTCAAACTCAGAATCCTAAAAAACAAAATTGCATAAACAAACTACAGTCATAAATGAATTATAATCAGATACTTATAAAAACAAAGTTCAAATCAAACATTCTACAGACAGAATTTTAAATATAGATCATCAAATGATTCATAACACTGTTATAGTCAGATACTTTTACCTGTTTCTGTGACCTCAGAATTAGTATCCATAGCGACTGGGAAATGCCGTCTTTATACATAGTGAGTGGGGAATGTGGTCTTGCTTTCACATTGGGGTGCAGGAAAGCACATCCCCTGTATAAAAAATGGTTAGAGGCATATGGGGATTAATGCTTGGGTTTGCAACTGAACAATTTGTATAATATTTTGGCTGTGATTAATTACACCTTTATTAAGTGACATGCAATTAATCATAATAAAGCCATACCAGTCATTGCCAGTGCAGTTCTTAAGTGTCCACTTGTACAGATAAAACTCTATGAAGATCTATGGTGAAATTTCTAAACCTGGAATTGAAAACAGTGAATTCTACAGAGAGAATTGTACTGACAGAATTTTAAATACATAATCCTGAACACAAAATTCTACAGAGGAAATTCTGAACACATAACACAATTTAACAGATGAAATCCTAAACACGTTATTTAAAACACAACATTTTGAACACATACACCTACAAATAACATTCTAAACCAAGAATCCTGCAAGTATATCTCTGAATAAATCATTAAGTCAAAACTCTTAAAGTAAAAATGATAGAATTAAATGCTTCCTGTGTGACCATCTAAGCTACTACTTAGCTGGGACCTAACTTACTGTTCCAAACTATTTAGAAAATCAACTCAATAAAAAAAAACAAAACAATAACAAATAAATAAACATATGCATTTTGCATGGGGACAATCCCCTTAAACTTCACCATGCTTTAGCAAGTACCACATTTCTCTAAACCTACATATACCAGCTCCATGGTTACACAAACATGAAGGAAACAACTCCGAAAATACAAGAATCACTGCAAGAGCACACTTAAAAAGATACACTGTCAATGTTTTTGTAAGAAAAACAGAGGTTAATGAGCTCAGCTTCACTGAGCCATACTAGCTGAGTTGGTTCTTTATCCAGTTTGTACTCAAAACAGTACAGAAGCCAAATTCTACAGATAGAGCTCTGAACATATCATTCTACACATACAAGTGTAAAGACAGAAATGTAAACACAGACTTCTATGCATACAAATCTAAATACAATATTCTACAGAAATAATTCTCAAAATAGAACATAGGAGGGCTTTAGGACCTTTCAGGAAACTTTCTGTGAGAACAGCAAGCCACAGAATCTTTTGCATTAGGATTTTATCCTAACATAAACTTAGGTGATTTAGTGGCAGCTAAGGATTTAGATATGGTGTCTTCACTGACATAGACTAGAGGATTGAAGCTAAAATGGAACAGAACTGACATGAGATTGAAGCATAATGAAAGTCAACTGATCTGAACAGGTGGCAAAGCAGGTGTTCATATGTGTGTGTGTGTGTGTGTGTGTGTGTGTGTGTGTGTGTGTGTGTGTGTGTGTGTGTGTGTGTACACGTGTGTGTCAGAATGACAGTGAGTGTATATCTGCACAAGTAGCTGAGAAGGTGTGTGTGTGCATGTGGCAGAGCAACCAGGGGAGTGAAGCAGAACAAACAAATGAAATAGTGAGTCCAGATTTGAATGATCAGCAAGAGGTGTGTGTGTGTGTGTGTGTGTAAGATTCCTTGGTAAGGACAGCAGTTTGGTTAATTAACTTGTTTAGTATCAAAACCTGTATCTTGGCTACAGATGACAAGAGCCCAAATTCTTAGTACCAACTACTAGACTGTTCAAAGAGGTGTGAGTTTCAGTGCTTTATCAAGGAATTGCGAGTTTTAAGGGAAGAGAAGCTTACTGTTGCTCATGCTAAGTCTCTTTTCAATGCGCACCTGTCTTGTTTAGCAAATGGCCATCAGCGTTTGTAATGCAGAATTTGAAAGCTGCGCTTACAGTACAACAGGTAGCAGACTTGCTTTGGTGCAGAAGGCTGTGGTTTCCAGTCCTACACCATGTAGGTGGAGTGCTGATACTGTGATTGTACTTTAAGGGTGGGGTGCAGTGTGGTGCTACACTACTGAGTGTGTTGTACTTTGGATGAGATACCTGGTAATGTTGAAGCTGTTGTCTGTATGCCAGACACTTCCTATTGGATTACCAGCTTACCATTTTTTCCCTTTTTTTAAATGTGACCTAGGCAATTTATTCTTCAAGGGCAGCAGGGACTGAATTTGTAAATGAAACATGGAAATGTAAAGCTGTTTGCCAGAAGCAAACTCTTCATTAGTTACAGATCTCTTTACTATGGAATTATTCAGATGAATTTTAGTTCTACAAGGCTTTTATGTATTGACTGATATTGGTGGATTGTAATGACAGATGTTTGAGTGGCCTTTTATGGTTGAAATGTTCTGAAATGTAAAACTACAAATTTAAAACACATTCTAACAAGTGGTGTTGTATTATAGAAGGGATATGCATGTATGCATGGTCCCAAAAATGTGGGCAATAGGCCTGTGGTTTGAAAACAGCCCAAAGGTAAACTTAATCCTCCGCTGGTCAGATGCATTTTCTTTTAATGTGGGTTTCAATGCCATCTCAATGAATATGAGTTTCAAGGGCTGGGAAGTTTACTGTTGAAGCTAAGTTTATTTTATTGTGAGACTGTATTGTATTGTTTAGCAATAAGCTATTTTTGTTTGTGCTATAAAATTTGAAATAAAAGTTTTAAGTTAAATCCAAATATCTTAATCATTGTAGAAGTAAAGAAAATGGTACGCACACTGAGGTTTGACAAGTGTTTATGGTAACTGTGGAGAAATAGCGAAGTGATGGGACACTGGAATGGCTGCTGGGGGTCTCCCGAACCATTACCGTGCCTAGGGCCCCATTTGACCATGATCTAGCTCTGTTATGAGTATAGAATTCTAAACACTAAGTTCTGAAATTTTGAAAACAAAACAAATTATTCTACACACAGATAGTATTTTGCAAATAAAAATATAAACACACAATTCTGCATATGGAAGTTTAAATACAAACCACAGTTGATTACAATCTCTTTTTAAGAATTGTAGACCCAGAATTCTATAGATACAATTTTTAACACAGAGTTCTATACAAAGAATTCTAAACAGAAAATATTACAGCGACAGATGTATTCGTGAATGCATGCACATTGTGCTGGAAGTGTGTTTGTGCCGCTCAGTGGTAAGAGCATTATTTAGTACTCATTAAACAGCTCTGCAAGATTTGCCCACCTCATAAGCAAGGGTAAGCAGCAGAGTATGCTAATGAAGGCATATATATAGCTGAACCGCATGCTAATTAAGCAATCCAGCATGGCAGTGCTATTCAGGAATGTATAAAGTAAGCATGCACACACAATACTGTTGTTTGGTCTCAATTCCAGTGCTCATTGGAATACAGCCGTGAACATACTTGGAAAAAGGCTCGGGGTTGCTGCTGCTATCATTAACCTGTATGTGCAACAGGCTTTAATACAAAGGGCTGTTGTTGCTGCCAGACCTTATCCTGGAAGGAGAAGAGTGATCAGACCCAGCTTTACTTATCATGGAATGCATGTTACAGAAATTGTAGAGTGATACAGGGTGAACAGGGGTACCCTAAAGGAACTATGCAACCTCTGCCACCCTCAACTAATTCCCCAGGGAAACTGTGAAGAACCCATTACAGTATGAACCAAAGTATGTGTAGCATCATGTATAGCAGCTACAGGAACTTTTCAGAGACCCACAGAGGATATATTAGAGGTGTCATAGGCCTCAACCTCTAGAGTATTATATCAATTTCTAAATGCAATGCTACAACATGCAAGGGATTATATCTAGTTTCCATGGAACCCAGAGGAAACTCTGATAAATGTTACCTGCCTTTATTGCAACATTTCTCTGAGAATGTGAACACGTTATAAAACCTGTTATATGAGTAGTAGCAATGACAAGGTTAAATTGAAGCCAAACAAATGTATTAAGCCTTTTGCATATGACTGATGTCAACAAAAGGTTATCCCAAATGTTAAACACATTTAACTTCCTACATTTAAATTCATATATTTTATTAATGCAGCTATCAATTACAGATGTATACATTATTGTCATCCTTACCAGTGACTTGTCATTGCTTTTAATAGTCATTCCCCTGCAGAAGGAAGGACCTTCCACAGACCCAGGTATTTTACAGATGCATAAGTCTGAACAGTTTCATATGCAAAGCCACAGAAATACTTATCATGGAATTAATCAAGTAAGGAACCTCCAAACACTAGCTCTGTCTCAATTTGGATTCAATCAAGGACTGGTCTTGGTTACTCAACCTGGCAGATTTTTTTGAAAAAGTCACCAGAGCAATGGGTGAAGGCAAAATGGTACACACTGCATATGTCGACACAGACAAAGCTTTTGACACAGTTCCCAACTCAGACATAGAAAAGTTAAATAACCTGGGAATAAACCATGTGTCTCTCACTGGATTGCTACCTGGCTCACAGATAGCATGCAGATAAACAAAATGAATGAAGTTTCCCCTACAAAGAGACCAGTCATCAGAGGAGTCTTCAAAGGGTTTTGTGCTGTGACCTCTCGTGTATGGCATCTACCTTTCTAAAGTAAAGGCCAATACCAAAAGGCTCTGGCTGACTTAGTTTGCAGATTACTGAAAGCTAGGAATAGTCATTAAATCCCCAAATGACTTAGCCATCTTGCAGGCAGGCTGGTCTCAACTAAATAGCTGGTGTCAAAATCATTGACTGAAACCCATTGACAAAAAAATGCATTATTGTATCCTTTGGGGTGTCATCAGCCTCAGAGAACTACCGCATTGACAATACACCCCAGGAGTTGACCCAGTTGTTCAGGATTTGGGATGTTATGAAGAAAGTGGCCTGACTTTTGACCAATATTTGCCTATTGTTATAAGAAAGCCCTTCTATACTGCACAGCTTATAATCAAAGGGTTTGTGTCTAGATCTAGGTATGTAATTGTGCCCCTTTTACTCAGCCCACATTAGGCCAATCAATGAATATAATGTCTCCTTTGACATGTATCTGTCCAGATACATGCAACAACTGGAACACCCACAGAGATTCCTTACTAAAAGAGTACAAGACTTAAACAACATGTTCTACATAGACTGACTCAAAGTCCTGTCACTATACTTGGTATCCATTAGATTGCTAGGAGGTGACCTGCATAGGACATACATACAACCTATTACTGATGGATTTACTGGATATCAGCAATTTGCATTGCATCAGAAATACTTAGTCTAGGGATCTAAACCTCTTCTGCAGCATTAGCAGAATGTTTGGATAATCAGGTATAATTTGCAGGCAATACCACCACTGTTGAACAGACTACCCATCCACATAAAACAAAGCTCATCCCTCTCTATTTTCAAGTGCAACTTAGATCTATGGATGGGAAACAGACAATTTAATAAGATCATAGGAAGTTATTAGGCTAATGGTCCTAGGGCCATTACAAGCCTAGCCAAAAGTTTATCCCCAGAAAAGAAACCTCAGTCAGCACCTGTCACCCCTGTCAGTGAGGGGCACAGGTGGAACCTCTGGGACAAATTTGTGGTTTCTCATCCACTCATAAAGGTTGCACTTGAAGAGGGTCAGCAAGGTACTCTGTTTGACTTGTATGGGAAGTGTATTCCAGAGATGCGACAGCTTCTGGGAGACAAACCTGTCTCTCCAGCAGGTTTTGTTGATGTTGCATATTAGATTTTGCCTTTCAAGTGGGTAATGAGTGATGAGTTTGACTTCTGGATATGTAGCATCTGTAGTAGGGCAGGGTCTGATATCACCTTGTACGCGAGATATGGATCCCCTCTGAGCAATCTCTATGATATCGAGTAGAGTGATAGTGATTTGAGCCTGTCCACATAGGACAGGTGTTGTATGCCATATATTCTCTTTGTGAGGTATTTCTGTGGCCTTTCCAGCTGGTGCATGTGTTTGGAGAGGTGCATACCAAACGAGGTGTTATAATCAATTGTTGGCTAAATGAGGGAGGAGTACTGAGAGGTAATAACCTCCTTTTTTCTGGATGAAAGCCCTTTACTTATGAGATGAACCATGTAAAAGGCTTTTCTGACCAGTGCCGCTACCTGATGGTTGAATGTGAGATTGTTGTGAATCTGAGTACCCAGGTCACTCACCCCAGGTATTGTGCTTAGGGGGTTGCCATTGATGGTGCATCCACAAAAACACACACACACACACACACACACACACACACACACACACACACACACACACACACACACACACACATGTACCCTCTAGTTACAATCAACCACTCTGGTCTGATTTCAACCCTGATATCAGATAATATTTCTTTCTACCAAATCAAGATACTCTTCTTTTTTTGTTCGTTCTGACCACATTTATATCAGTCTGAGTCTCAGTGCCTCATATCCACGTGAGGTCTCCCAGCATTCTTTGATCCCACAGGACTGCTCCTGTACTACTAATAGTCAAATGCAGCTCCTAAATGCTTTATCCCATGAGTGGATCCCTTCAAATTATCTATGTTATGAACTCAGTTATTTTCATTAGGAGTGATATATAATTATCTCCCATGAGATGGGTAAGGCTAATCTATAGCCAAATGGGTTCTAGCACAAAAAGGGAAATTGGCTAGATTTACAATGGCCTGAATGGGCAGCTAGCCTTGTACTTACCTATGGCCCTGTATATAATCACATATGAAAAAAAATTCTAATGAAAATCCATTTATGTTAGCAAAGCAAAAAAAAAAAAAAATGCTCAAAAACAAAAGGTAAGAAAACAACTTTAGTACTGAAAGCATGTGTTACTGTTGTGAAAGTAATCATTAGTTAACTGTTGCAAATATCCCATTCATCTACACATTTACTGAGAAATTACAAAGAGCGGCTGTAAGATAATGCTTATCTGGGACCATGAATGTAAAGTGATATAATGTCACACAACTTGTTTATATGGTATCTACTTTCTTTTTTTCTTAAATATATCGTTTTGTCCAGCAAATACTGAAAATAATCTCAACTGTTCATAAGTTCATAGGTATGTACTAGGCTAATGGCTCTGGAGCCTTTACAAGCCTAGCCCATAGAAGTGCCCTGGCATTGTGCCGCCTAATGTTAATTCACAGTGCCTCTATCAAGTAGAGCCACTTGATGTTCATGCCATGGTTTCAAGGTTCAAAGCATCGTCCAACAACTGGTAGAGCAAGGTTTACAGGAATGGAAGAGAAGTGGTGCAATGTTCCCTTTGAGATTAAAATTGTACTCCTCAAGATGGTATTATACCCTAAGTTATTCTATATTATGCACTCCCTTTCTATCAGAATTCCTCTTCTTTCATTAAGGAAGTGGGATGGCACCTGGAGAAAATTTATATGGTTGTCGTCTATGTCCAGGGTTAGCAAAACATTACCCTATGCTTTGTTTTCATCTGCCCAGCCTAATGATCACTTATTAAGCAGCCAGTTTAAAAATATATGTTGATATCTGCAACCCCATCACAGCTGTGGCTTGGACCAATTTATTGTAGGACAGTTTATATCTAGATCTTTATCCTAGAATTTCAATTTAACAGGACTGGCCACAGTGGTGCAGTGGTTAGCTTTGTCAGCTCACAGCAAGAGGTTCTCTGGTTCAGTTCTCAGCTGAAATGCCTTCTGCTTGGAGTCTGCATATCCTGTCTGCAGTCATGTGGGTTTTCTCTGGGTGCTCTGGTTTCCTCCCACACTCCAAAGACATGCCTGGACACTCTAAATTGCCCCTAAGAGCAAGTGTGTGTGTGTGTGCAAGTGAGTAGCATGCATAAAGTGCTGCAGCAGGGCTAGCCACCTGGTGGTATAAACCTTAGCTGGAGACGATTGCCACTGATGAAGTGACACCTCGACCCCATGTGCAAAAATGGAAAAAGGAGTTGAGGATGCATGGATGGATGGAGGACTTGGATAGATAACCAAGATATCTTTTAATCTTCACCATAGCTATGGGTTTCCATTCTAGGCACCATTTGAAAGTAGCATCTCAATATTCAAGCACAATTTATTCAACACCATGCAATATATGGCAGACATTAGACCCCTTAGGTACTCTAGCAAGTCTTCTCTTAACATATACTGTACCTCTAGAGTTTTCTATGGCAAGACATAGTTTCCCCCTTGGAGGATTTGGTGGGATCCTAATCTCTGTCTCACATTGCAATTATATTACAACAATATATTTAGCCCATTGGAGGACACTGTATTTAAATATAACAATCCATGTAATCATCACATTCAGTATTTGTAGCTGTGTTCTATGTTTTCCTCCACAATCACAACAGCACTAATCCCTGAACAACTAGGTTTTCATTTCCCCCAGCTGCTACTTGCCTTGTTGGAGAGAAAGCATTCCACTGTACTACCATAATGGCTGAATTGGTTCAAAGATACTGCAAGCTGTTGCAGAAATACAGGGTGAATTTTCTACTTGGAACTCCAGGGGTTGACTCTGATAAACAACTTATGTGGTTACTTAGCCTGTGCAAAAAAACAATGACTTCACTCAGATGCCCTGCACAGACTGCCTCAAAAAACTCCAGCTTTACTTTGTAGCATATCACCTACTCCGAGGTGATCTCTGCCTAACATATAAAGCTATGTCAAACCCAGAGCTGTTGGACATGCTACACCTAAAGAAATCCCAATCCCTCCAAGCTACACGCTCTAGGGACCTAAACCTTGTCACCACAATAAACAGGGCACGCTGGAGGGATAGATTCCTGTCCCAGAGACTTCCTATACTCTGGAACAAGCTACCCATCTATGTCAAGCAAAGTTCTTCATTAGCATTCTTCAAGAAAAATCTTGAGTGGATGGGAAATAGGAAATACACCCCGGGGATCACTCCTGTGTCTCTGCTGGACAGTGGCACAGGAAAATAACTGTCTTGGGTGGCGTAAGCTATGGTACCTTGCTGGCTAGGCTTAGGTAGGCCCTTGGGCCGATAGCTTAGTACCTACCTATGAACCTATGGAAATTTTTTACTTGGAAATGTATGCAGCATTTGTTCATAAAACTGGACAGATTTTCAGAATGATATGCTGGGTAGAGTCCAATATGCTGGAGATGTGGTATAGTACAATTTCCTCCAAAGTGGGAGAATATTTCTTTAATCAGTCCTCAGCTGCAATTATTTTTGGATTCAGTTTTGGGAGTGAATAATGAATTGGCTCCCAATCTCAGAGGTCAGGAGGTGTTATTTGATATTATATGAGTTTTTTCTGGACTTCCAAACTCTGCATTGCTTTTTTATTTATTTGTTAGCCTTGCCAACTAAAAAGGGAATCACATGTTTCTGGAAATCCCCAGATATACACCAAGTGCTGGAATGTTTTTCCCCTTACATGAAATTTAAAAGATGAAAAAGCTGACAGAAGCTTGGAAGAATAAAGTATCTCACTTTTTGTAAAGTGCGAGTCATACTCTAATTTAATCTTTCACCAAGTCAAGATGTATGAACTTTCTTGTTTTTTTTTTTTTTTGTTACTTGGCTACTAACCCTTATAGGATAGAGTTTAGAGATGGTACCTTCACTTGGAATAGTTAGTTTTCTATTAATCTGTAGTGATCAGTGGGTAACTTCTTTTTTATGGGTTTTTCAGGTTTTATGGTTCTTATGGTTCTATGTTTTCATGTTTTGGGGAGTTTATGTTTTGTTTGCCATGTTATTTAGTCCATGTCTAAGTGGATATACAGTAAGTTCTATTTCTCTCATATTTGTCACAGCAGATTGTAGAATAAGCCTGTTATGGTTACAAGACAGTTCTTTTCATATGTCTTTAGGTTAATCCTGAATGGGCCAATAAGTAATCCTTTCTAACAATGTTTTAAGGTTAATTAGTTTTTTTGTTATATATGATGTCTTAAATCTATAGGTTGCATACATTTTTGACCTGTTGTCAAGTTCATGATTTTCAGTGATGGCAAAATGCATTGATATCATGCTTGATATGTGAAACTAATAAAAATATTTAAATAAATTCACAGAAGGTGTTTGTGTGGCAGGACTGGTCTTTAAAGTGGATATCTATATGATACAGGACAAGATATGTGAGAAAACATAACTAAGATGCATTTTAAAATCTGTTTTAATTTACATTTTTTGCTTCATTCTTTGCATGCTGCTTAGCATTGCTCATCAGTGACTGTTTGCAGTCACTAGCAGTGAATGATGATTCATCAAAGGGGAAAACTCATTTTAGTTTGGAAAGCCATCACTGGTGCAAATGAGTCTGGCACTGGTGCACTGTCATCAGCACTCCGGATGATACATAGTGAAGAAAATGCACCTGTTGGCTACCTGTCTCTGTTGCAGAAGCTGTAAATACATTGAGTTGGGAGCAACAAGGGGGCGGCAGCTGGGTCAAATCTAGACTACTGATATTTTACTTATGAGGCCAGATTAAGTATTGACACACATTTTGAGATCTGAATTGGGCAGCCTAAGTCCATATGAGAAATGCTAAATAACTTACCTATAGTCCTTGCAAATTGTTGTTACAATTTTTTTTGTGGGAAATTTAACTAGCATCATTATTAATAACAACATTTGATATGCATGATGTAAAATATGACTGTAAGTTGTGATAACAGAAAAACAGTAGCATAAGGGATGTGGAAGTATGTATAATATATTACTTATCCATATTTCTGAAGTAGTAATCCTGACAATAATACATTTCCTTTAAAAGTATCAATATTAATTATATAGGGTGTGTTGAAAATGAGCTAATGTAATCTGTTGTGTGTCCCCTTTCTCAATAATGGCATTACCTGAAAGCTTGGTGGTGTGAAACGGAAATTCAAGTTCTGATGTAGTAAGTAGATGTTAAAAGGACAAATGTGCAAGGTAAATACTGTAAGTACTCTGTTAATTGTAACATATACCTTATTTTTACTTAATTTTTTTTTTTACTTGCCCCACTTGGTAATGCATAATGGTGGTTCATGTCCGCAGGCAAAAAATGAAAAATTTAATTTGAGCTACTTTTGGTAGAACAAAGGAGACTTGTCCCAGTGCACAGCTATCAGCACTCTGGACAGTACCAGGTGAAGAAAATGCACCTATTAACTATCTATCACTGTGTAAATATATTTACAAACACAAATACTGCCTGTTACATAGAATTTCATTACCACGAGTACATAAAGTCACAAACATATAGGCATCTCTTAAGCACATCTCCATTCATGTTGACATTTTTAAACCTCAACATATGACTTAAAAAAGTTCTTGTGTGGCACTGACAAGTGGTAAACATCATTTGCCATTTTATACATCTTTTATCTTACAGATTTGATTCCCAGGTGGCATTAGTCAATGTTTGCACAGTGTACATCTCAACAGCCCATTATGCCTCAAATCATAACATTTTATCACTCAACAACAATGATTATAACAAACATCGTAATGCATTTCATTGTTTGGAATGAGTAAACAGACTGACCATCACACATGCCATATTTCATACCTTCATTGCTTTCTGATGGAATCATACATAATGTCTCTGCCAAGCCATTTTTGTACTTTCAGTTCTGCAAATGCAGATGGCAAGGCTGTATGCCATTGTACAATAATTGGTACACATCAGATCTTTACTGGGAGCCAATTTGGACACATAGTTCTAGGTGTGGTTCAGTAGACATGGCCGGTGAAGTTGAGGATGCTGCTCCATTTATACCACAAAGGTGGTGTGAAGAGGAGTCTAGGATCTTTGTGGCAATCTTGCCAAGTGCTACTGATGTAGGCTTCTGCAGGGAGAGTATGGCAGTTCAAAGTATAGGGTTGAGGCTCGGAATATCTTGGCCAAGGCTCCCTCCAGTGCAAGTGGCATTTCATTCACTGGGAAGCAATGTCATCACCATTACAGTGAGATGAAGAGGCACAAGCAGAACCTCCAGAACAGATGGAAGGATCAGTGTAGGACTACAAACACCCCTGATTTTTGTAAGTATAGTGAACCATCACCAATCAATTATGGTGTGGATTTGCCAGTCAATACATTTATTCCTTATGCTTCCATTTCTTGCCTTTATTCTGTTCTGTCCAGCTGCTGAAACTACTTCCCTGAACAGGGAGGAACATCAGGATGGACCATCTTACCTCAAACAGGCACAGGGTAAGTATGCATCAGGTAAGAATGCAAAACAGATCATCATTTTTTAGGGCATCAGGGGCATCAGTCTATATGAGTTTGAATAGGCATACCTTACCTTTATATCAAGCATGCATGCCTGCTGTCATAATTATTGATGATTGCATTATGCAAAGATAGCATCAGCTTAGTTGTGTATGGGTTCAGTTTCCAGCACCAGAAACTAGCTTGTATTACAGGATAGTACATATAAATTATTTACTGTAATATTAAATATTTGCTTTTGTAATCCTTGGTCTCAAAATGTGGGAATCTCTCCTTACTTTTCCTAAAGATCATTCCTCTTACCCCATGTTTCATTCACAAATTAAAGCACATTTTAAGACTCTAGGAAAATGCAACTGCTGTCTCTCTGGTCATATGACTTAACCTCTTCATTCCTTTCTTCTGTCTACATACCTTGTTCTGACTCTATTTTTGATTGGATTCTTTCAGCATGCTTACTCTGATTTCCACTCTCTATATAATGATGTATATATTGTGTTGTTTTCACTCAGCCTGTTTATAATATCATTTGTCTATCACCTTTTTTGTCTCAAGCTAACTATGATATTCACTTTGTGTGTAATATATGTATATATTGCATATTGTCATTTAATCTGTATATAATGACATGTGACTTTTGTGTTTTCCACATGCTCAGACTGAAATGGGTCCAGTGGGATCAATGCTGTACCCAGGATTTCAAATTTAAAATAAAATAAAATAAAATAAATTGACATTAAATTTCAATTTTTTTAAATGGATGTAATAATGTATGTGTGATATTTGTTTACATATACTGAAATAATACTGTGACATGGCATTGATCTTATCTCTGTTTTGTCTCACTAACCCTCATTTGCTTGTGGATGCATTGCTTCTGCAAACAAAATGACCATCAGCACAGGGAGCTCGAATGACCACTGGGATTTGATTTGCCATACATCCAGAGATGGCTGCAGAGACATCACCACATTCAGCAGAGATACCCATCACATCTGGGTCACAACTTGTCAGTGTTGCCTCCACTATCCCTACACTACCTGCTCGAGCTGCGTCAGGTAGTTCTGCCCCAGCTGCTGGTGCAGCAGTGGTACCCCCTGGGAGCAGTACTGAAGGTAATGATTTTGTCATCCATTAGGAGCTGACAGGGCTAGTGGGAAGACACCATGGAGAGAGACCTTGGTGCCTGAATCAGCAGAATAGGAAAGGTCCTGCACTGAATTGCAAAAGTGATGGCACATCCAGCACTGACCCAGGAAACTGAGACAGAAGGTAGTGATCGGAGCTCTGAGAGTGAGGACTAGATTTTTACTGTGCTCAAGTTAAACAAGGATGCACCTCTGATGTCCAGTACCTATCCCCAATCACTGTGTCCTTCAACCTTTTGTGTCCATCCCATCCCTGTCTGTCTTGTATGTTCTGTATGCCTGTGCCTGCTAACTATCCTGCATACACAATCTTCTTATTCCTAAGCACCTTTCTCAACAGTCCTATCTCAACAAAAAAAAAAAGGGAAAAAATGAGCATCTCTCCCCAAAAATGACACTCTATACATAGCTCTTCACTTCGGCTATGTGTCTTGCTGATATACTTGATTTGGTTCAATTGGATGTATGAACATTTCCTGTTGTCACTCATACCTGATGTAGTGACTCTCCAAATTCATCACATTGTGCTTACAAGTCCTCATGTATGTTGTGAAGAGGTAGATAGCTCTGGTGCTCTCCCAAGACCACCCTCCACATTCCTTTATTCTTCCACCTTGTGTTTTACCCTCTTCTTGCCCCATCATTTCCACCATTATTGTATCAACCCCTTTTTACATGTATAATTTGGTCAAAATATAGAACCACACACAATGCACATGCCCAGAAATGTCCCATAAAAAAAATCAATTTTTGTCCTCAGCATTTGCAAAACACTTGACGGTAAAGGCATTTCACATCCTATGGCAAATATTTCTCACAAATGTGCTTAGCCCCACTACATGATAGAAATCCTGACTAAAGACATGACTTTGATCCAGTTACATCTACATATATTAGGATGTAATGTGTAATTTAGACCTTGTGGGATAGTACAATTGTCATGCCTACAGTCTCCCTTGCTTTCATCTTTTTCCACTGTCCCTTCAAATAAGTGATCTTAACATCTTGAAATAAGTGTTTCTGTATGGTGTATTGAGATAATTCATGTCTGTAGACATTTTCTTTTCTTTTTTTTTTTTTTGCATAGTGCCAGGGGTTCAAATGAAGAAGTATGCCAAAGTATTATTTAATGTTATTTTATATTACTATTATGTGTGTAATTGTTGGCTACATATGATATTAACCCAACATTATCTTGCTTTTGCATTGATCTTATTTTTACTCTAATACCCATGCTTGCTCCCTATTGCAAACACCTTATTGCAGAGGGCATGATAGATTAATTATGAGGAAAAACCTAAGAGTAACACATCACAAAGATGGACAGAAATGTCTGATAAACAACATTCTTTGTATGTCTCTCTCTCCCTGTGTCCATGTCTCTCCTTTCCCCCCTTCTGTCTCATCACTTTTTACTCTTGCATATTAATTGGGCAACTGAATGTAATGTCCTCCTCATTTGGAATTTACAGTTGTCATTACTGTGATGAAGCCTCATGTGCCTTATGTGTACATTATCCCTTGATTCAATCTGTTGTCACTGCCTCTTCGAATGTGTGATTTTAAGTTTAAGAAATAGGAGTTCCTTTGTGATGTTCTGAGATAATGCTCAGATCTATAGACTGACTTTTGCATAGTCTCAAGAGTTATATTCTAGAAGTATGTCAAAGTCATATTGACCATTTTTATATGACTATTTTGTGTGTCAAACTTATTTTATTAATCCTCTGTGATCCTGCTTCAGTCGTAATCTGCTTACCCCCTACTGGGAAGACTATATCGCAGAGTGCATGACAGAAAAATGATGATGACACAGCTAAGGGTAATACACAACAAAGATGGCCAAAAATGTCCCATTACCAGAAACGTCTTATGTCTGTCTGCCTTTCCCCCCTCTCTTTCTTTCTGCTTTCTTCCCTGATATGGTACAGTCTGTGTCCTCAGCATTTGTACAACACCTGGTGCTGAGCAACAATACTGACTGATAGTAATTGTCAGGTCATGTCTTATGGCAAACACTGGTGAGGTTTTGGCTTAGAATGCACTACTACAGTTACTTACACACAAATATGCTTGATGTTACTATTGATATAACTGTGATGAGGGCTGATGACTGCATTGTTCCTTTCTTCATCCTGTTTATCCCTTAAAATGCATGATTTTAAGTTAATAAAGTAGAGGCTCCTACATGGTGAGCTAAGATAATTTCTCAGTCTACATACTTTTATTTTATCCTATCAAGAGTTTGAATCCAGAAGTATATTATACAATTAGGTAATGTTTTTGAGATTACTAGTACATGTGTAACTATGTGCTACATGTGTTATTAACCCACTACTTTCCTTTTTATGTCCTCATCGTGTTTCCAGGTTTTTACCCCTTCTGGATCCATATTGGAAATACTTTACTATACAGATCAATATCTTTGAAGTGTGCAGATTTGCAAATGTCCACATTTCTGCATCTTCATTTTTATTGTGTTCATCATGAAATTTGTGAACTTTTGGCAAATCATCGAGGACTGAAGTCATTAAGTAGTGACATACTTTTGATTTTAGGTCAGAAAAATGCGTGCTAACACAAAACCTATTATCCTAGCAATTCTGTAAGTTTATAGGACAATGTTTGAAAATTGTCCTTATGTTTCAGTTTTTGTCACCCAGTGTTTTTTGCCATGATATGTACAGAGCCTGACAGAATAATCTTGATAACAACCATAAGATTAACACTACAAAGATATGCAGAACTGTCCTATAAACAAATCTCTCAGTATATCTCCATCCCTGCCTTCAAATCTCTACCTCTTCCCACCCCTTCTGTGGCATCAGTCTTTGTCCTCAGCATTTGTGCGATGCCCGGTGCTGAGCTGAAGCTGTAACTAATGTAAATTTTAGCCTTCATCCATATTAGTCTGCTGACCCTCATGCTACTGTGCTTAGCCTCACTGCACTATGGAAAAGTAGGCTTAGAGCACTATGAGGAGACAGTTTTTATCATCTGTTGAACAGGCTGCAGAGTAGAATGTACACTGTATGGAATGTTGCAGTTGTAACTAGTGTCATTAAATATGCTGCTCACCAACTTCCATGCTTCACAGTGTTTCCATACACTGGTGTTCTAACAGTATTAATATGCTTGCTCCCTGATGTGTTTCATAATCATTCACAAAATGCTCATATGTTACCTAAAATAACTGTGACACATTAGCTACAATCAAGGTTTTGTACGCTTTCCAAACATAGTATAATAGGCAAATGTAAATAATACTGCTGCTCTAAACACATAAGGTGATAGGATCAATGTGGTTTCATTTCCATTCATGTTCGGAAGTATGTTAATCATGACACATACATGTCTGTTATACATGTAGTCACTGTATTACTTAATCATGTCATGCAAACCCATACAATTGCATGACAAGAATTATACAATGACTTCCCATTAATATTCGAATACGAGCATGCTGATTGGCCAGCCTAATCAGTGTGCCCATTGTAAATCCCAGAATATACCAACAGAAAAAGATCCAGTCACCCGGACTTCTTTCTGTTTTTTTATTTCATAACATTTATTTTATTTTTTTTAACAAAAAGTAAAAAAAATCTATAGTCTGGACTCCGGACAGACCAGAGAGGCAGCATGGAGGAAATACAAAGAAAATCAGGTACGTTATTTAAAACTAAAGACATATACCTGATTTTCTTTGCATTTCCTTCCCTCTGTCTCTCTCTCCTACCCCTAAAGTAGCCAAAACTTTTTTTTAATTAAAACAAAAATGGAGCAACAGAGACGTTCTTTTCTCCGTTGTTTCCTTTTCAAAGCATTGATGTACTGGGTATGCATGGGAACACAAGTCCCATACACATGTGCAGTACATCAAAACAAGGCAGAAGTATATCACCAGCTGCAGAAGGACAGTACGGTGCCATTATACAGACATTCCCCGGGATTCATGAAGCTCGGTGCAAGGACGGTGTTAGCCTTGCGCCGACCATGCGCAGGGGTGTAGCTAGGATTTTCAAATTTGTACTGACAGCTCTCAAACTGCTACCCCCCTCCCCAGCCAAGCTACGGCCATTCTTGTAATTCACGGTTTGCTCTTTTAGTGTCGATGAAGAGGCATTCGCTGTAATGCCTCTTCAGTAATATATTATAAATTCACTCAAACTCGGTTCCTTGAATTGAAAATTAACCTGAAATGTCAGTTCTTTGAAAAATGCAGCATGGTAGTTGGGGAAGAGACTTTATGCTTTTGTTTTCTGTAACTAAGGTACAGGTTTTGAGCTTGAGTAAATTATTAACCACCTGCTACCACTAACTAGGATGTTTCATTCACACACACACCCCTACCTACCTCTTAGTGCAAGAAATATGGACAAAGCCTAAAATAAACAGGGACAGATATTAAATAATGTTCTCATGAACTTAGAAAGTTGCTAGAATAACAGGATTTGTGCTAGTATGAATTTTTCTAAAGGACATGAAGTCTGAAGCTCAAATGTCTGTCATTATTTAGCAACTTCAGCCTTCAATGATTTTTCTAGAAAATCACAAAATTTATGAGGAACAGACAAAAAATATGGGGCAAAAATCTGTACATTCTGCAAAATGTGGACAGCTGAGAGGTATGCTACCTACCACACACACACACACACACACACACACACACACACACACACACAACCTCTCAACCTCTTACAGCAACAAACTCATAAATAAAACTGAGGCAAAGGCCCAAAAATAAGGACATTTTTTTTAAATATTGCTCTTATAAACTTAGAAAGATAATTGAATAGTAGTAGGTCTTGCATCAGTACGAATTTTCTGAAAGGTATGAAATCTGAAACTGAAATGTCTGCATTATTTTCTAACTTCAGTCTTTAACAATTTGCCACTAATTTGCCAGAAAACTGCAATTTTATGAAAAACTGACCAAAAATGTGATGCAAAAATATAAAACTGCCAGACAATACAGCTGGGAACCTGTCAAAGGAGGGACACCATTTTAATATGAGCACAGTTAACTTAGAGCAGCTGACAAAATTAGAGAATCTACATGCATTTCTGAAATAAAAGTAATGTATAACTCTGATCATTACAGTTATTTATAAAAGTAAAGTAAACCCTCTATGTTTTCTTCCAAAATTGCTATTTTGTGGAGGGATCATTAGGGGAAGAGCAACATTTTGAGCCAAAATCAGGGACAGTTGAGGTTTGGCTATGTCTAATTCTATAAAGCAATTTGCATGTACCTCTCAACCTGTTAATGCAATAAATCTGGACAAGGCCAAATATATTGAGGGAACATATAAACAGTACTAAAATTGCTCTTGTATAAACTGGGACAGTTGATAGAACAGGTCTTATTTTAGCATGCATTTTTCTGAAGGTTATAAAGTCTGAAACTAGTGTGTCATTATTTAGTGACTTAATTCCTAAATCATTTGCCAGAAAACCACAAATTGAGGAACAAACCAAAAATAAGAAGCAAAAATCTATTCATTCTTTGAAAATCTGGACAGTTGGGAGGTATAGTTCAGCTGGGGCTGTCTAAGTTTGCCGCCTTTCCCCTCACAAAACCATGGTCGAATGGAGCCTCCCCCTGCAGCCATTCCAATGATCCATTACTTTGCTATTTCACTCCATTTACCATAAACACTAATGTACATACTGATTTACTTCTATGATGATTTGAACTTCATTTGAAAGTTTTATTTTGCATTTTACAGCACAAACACTAAGACATCTGCTAAACAAACTTGGCATTAAAACTTCTCTGCCCTTGAAACTCACATTCACTGAAACAACATTAAAACCCACATTCAAAGAAAAATACATTTTACTCGTGGCAGATAAGAATTAATTCTGGGCTGCTTTCAAATCATAGGCCCCTTGCATATGAAACATACATGTGCTCTTTGATACACCTTCCTATTGCTTTGAACATTTTTCCAGTAAACAATGAAACAAAACTGCCCAATTCAGAACATTTCCATCATAAAAGTCTAGTCAAACTTTTACAATCCACCATTATCAGTAAATAATATGCACAATCTCTGAAGTAGTAAAACAAGTCATCTAAATAATTCCACGTTAAATAAATCTAACTAATGAAGAGGTTGCTGCTAGCAATCACCTTTATATTTCATGACTTCACCGAAAAATAAAGTGTCTGATGCCCCTGAGGAATAAATTGCCTAAATTACATAAATAATAAGCTAGTAATATTGCAATAGGAAATGGATGGCAAACTGATAACAGGCTCATAGTTAGTGTCTTAACTTTCAGTACAGCAGCATTCACCCCTTATGGGAGTAGAACCAACAACCTTCTGCATTAAAAGCAAGTACACAACATTTTGTGCTACTAGCAATGTGAGCCGACTTTGCATAATCAGCACTAAACTTCTCTTCCCCTGCAGCTCTCAGCTCTTTGTAAAATCTACGCAATACTCAACTACATCTCAACTTCGCAGCACAAAAAGTCTGGAAAAAGCCAAATTTATTGGGGTGGGTCAAAAGGGCAAAAAACAGGAACACATTAAACATTGCTTGTATAATCTTGGAAAGCTGCTAGAATAAAACGCTGTGTTACCATCATACATTTTACTGCCAAGGTCACTGTGCAAAATAGTCAGAACAACATACCACTATGCCAAATCACCTGCTTTGTGAAAGAGAGGAAGACTGAAACTTAAATGGCTATCATTTAATGAATTCAGTTCTCATCATAGCTGTCAACCTCTTAGCACAAAACACCTGGACAAACCCAGTAATGAGGGAATACAGCCCTCAAACATATTCAGTGAATTCAGTTCTTGCCATAGCTGTCAACCTTAGCACAAAAAACCTGGACAAAGCCAATAGCAGGGTATTACAGTCCCAAAAATAAGGACAAATTTCAAATAGTCATAAACTTAAAAAATTGCTATAAAAAGGTTGTGTTAGTATATATTTATTGCTAGAATAAAAGTTGTTTTACTATGTCACCAACACAGGGATAAGATGCAGACTCCACACAGAAGGCACCCCAGCCAAGAATCAAACCAGAAAACCTATAGCTGTGAGGCAACAATACTGCCACTGCACCATCAAATATGTAAGGAAGTAAACATTCAGAAACCTGAAGTCTGAAATTTAAATGCCTGTTAATTTGTTAATCAGGACAGTCTGACTTGGAACAAAAAAAAAAAAACAATTCTCAGCAGAGGCCCAGGAAAAAATAATGCAGACATGTCTTTGTAACATGGGAGGACACAGAAGCAAACCCACACAAACACAGGGAGAAGATACAGACCCCCCCCACAAAGAAGGCACCCTAGCCAAGAACCAAACCCAAGAACCTATAGCTGTGAGACATCCATGCTACGTTGCTACCACTGCACCATCAAATTTCAAGCATTGCAATATTTAAAAAACACAGATATGATACAGATATTGATCAGATCAAATATGAGGCAAAAATCTGCAAATTTTTTACAAATGGTGGTGGGTAGGGAATTCAGGTCTTTAACACCTGCATACAAGGTACAGGGTTCAAGCCTGAGGTATTCCCTACCACACCACCCATCCCACCTGGGGCATTTTCACACACACTACTCACCACTCACCAGCCCCTCAGTTCTAAAGAAAGTCCTTGACGTGAGACCAACATATCCTCCCGCTTTCCTTGCAGTGAGACCAACAAATCCTCCCGCTTTAAGTCCTTGAAATGAGACCAACAAATCCTCCTGCTTTAAGTCCTTGAAATGAGACCAACAAATCCTCCCGCTTTAAGTTCTTGAAATCCTCCCGCTTCGACCAAACGCTTGCATCCTCTTGAACTGACATGTGCGGTGAGCTCCATTCTGACTGGCTGCCCTGATGAGCTGACATCATCGTCGTGCACTAGTAAAGCGCGAAATCTTTAAAATGCTAAAGCGCAAAAACCTTAAAATGCTACCCCCTTCTAAATACGTTGTACTGAAATCAGTACAGTGCGTATGCTTCCCGACATCCCTGCCATGTGGCATAGAGATGGCACAGCAGCACCACATGTATATTAATGAAGGCACGCTGATGCAACATCCACATGCATAGGAAACGTGCGCGAGTGCAGGGGGCGTGTCTAAGCACTGCACAGAGGTGTGAACATGTTGGCTGCAGATGTGCAACCTAAAATGCTGACTATTACAGCCTGCCTCTAATAATAATCACTCCTGTCAGTGTCCGTGGATACTGAAATGTATGCAAAGCATGCAAGACAGTTTCATGAACACCAAAATAAAAAGTAAACACAAAGGCACGTAGCTGAATATTGAGTCCCCGTCCCTCGAACAAATGACATTTAAAACGCCAAGCCCGTATTCCATTGTAGTGTTGATTGTTATACCAAGTGGAAGCGAAATGCAGCATGTTTGCGTGCCACTGCCCTTTGCTAAGCCTAGCCCAATAGTTAGGGTTACCACCTGTCCCACTTTGTGAGGGACAGTCCCTCTCTGGGTAGTCTTGTCCTTACCACAAATATTAAAAATGGCAAATGTCCTGTGATTGTAGGACATAATTATGTCCCATATTTTATGTAATAGTTCCATAAAATAGTTAATTCTGTATCTAAAATACCTAAATGTTACAAGAAACAGAATAAGCAACTAAACCGTTAAAAGAATAAGCTGTCACTTAGGCATAAAAGTAAAGTACTATTCTTTGTACTGACCGTGGGTATGTGTTGGCCTGTAAAATCTGATATGTGTCCCGCAGATGTCCCACTTTGGCCATTTGAAAAGTTGGCAACCCTACCAATGGTCAGAGCATTCGCTCAATATCTGCCCATTCGCAGTCCAGTTCATCCCTGTCTGGACGGCCCAAAGATGAATGGGTATTACCCAGGTCTACCTACCATGTCATGAAAGATAGGTATTTGTGTGTACCTATGTGCATGAAGTACAGCATGTGGGAGATCATATATGCCAGGGTTGTCCTCACAACCATATTGGTACCAGAGATATGTAGAGTACGCAATGTGTTCTGTTGTCTGCGCCATGGGCCATCAACCAGAGAAGGGATGGATGGTGTGTGTGGAATATGGGGGGGGGGGGGTGGGGGGTAATGTAATAATTTGCCAAGGGGAGACTGGGTCAGATGTACAATAGGTGAACTGAAGGTATACGAGGGAGCAGTGTGTGAATCAGAAAGGAAACCAAAGAACATACATTCACATCTGCAATACACCCTGACAGGCCATACTGCAGAACACAATCCCACAAACATATGAACATTAAAATGTGCAATACACATGTACAGAATTGTTACCGGCTCACACCCACATAATGGTCTGGCCTGAATTGAGCCATCCAACCCCAACACACCTGGATACATAACTGAATACCCATCATCCCCTCTACAGCACCCCCCCCCCCTTGCTGAATATCCACCAAAACCACCCATACTCGGGCTGCTAGCTTGGCGCAGCCATATCTGCACATAGTGTCCCCTACCCACATCTATTAGGCAGTCGCACCCTAGGCAGTCTCAGACTTGCAAACTAGGTATCCCATGCATGCATAACCCTACCACATTTTCGAATAGCCAGCTGAATGGGGTCCATTGTTCACAATTTTTGGACATCCTTCATGGAATGTGTCTGTTCTCAAGATTAGACTTTGTGGCATAAAACAATGTCCACCCCCATTGACATCAGGGCACTAGGGCTACCACCTGTCCCACTTTGCGAGGGACAGTCCCTCTTTAGCCAGTTGTGTCCTGTATAAAAATTGAAAAAATGGCAAATGTCCTGAGATATTAGGACAAACATATTTCCTATATTTAATGTAATAGTTGCATAAAACAGTTATTCTGTTTCTGAAACACCTAACTGTTATAAGAAACAGAATAAGCAACTAAAATGCTACAAGAATAAGCATTTATGTAGGCAAAACAGTGAAGTTCTAACCTATGTACTGGCTGTGGGTATGTTTTGCCTTGCAAAATCTGATGTTTGTACAAAACATGTCCCACTTTGGGCATCTGAAAACATGGCAACCCTACTGGGCATAAGTCAGATTAGCAGTACCTGACCACAACCCTGCTCAGCCTCCACCCGGTCCTGCAGAACCTACGACCCAGGATTAAACACCTGACCGTGATGCACATCTCCCCACATGCATTATCGGGAATAAATACCTTTCACATGTTCCCATGAAGCTTCCCCATAGCCATCTTCCAAATAGTACATGTCCACAAATTGTATACCCTGCCCAGGTTCCTCATCTCAATGATGCACACAACCCCTGTATACAAATGGTACAGGTACCTCTCGTATGCGGTTGTTCATATTTATGGCCATGTATAACTCCAGATATGTAGTCATATATCTATAAATGTACATACTTACATTCGCATCACTACACATCATGAATACATGCATATAAGAAGTTGTCAAGTATGTATCCTATTCATAAATATGTATACTTGCAAATGTATACATATGCCTCTCAGAAACATATGAACAGTAACATGTACTATACATATGTACACGAACTGACTGTCACATATGTTGCCAGCACCATGGAATGCTTGTAGTAAAGTCATATATCCTAATTACCGTCCATACAGAATGTATCACGTATGGTTTCTTGGTAGAACCAGTGACTATGTTGTTCCTGTCCCCGGGTCCAACCTATGCAAGGGCTGCTAATTTTAAATGATGCCCACAATAATGGCAGTTGAAAATAGGGTGATTATGGCGCCTCAAAGCAGACGTAAGCAGGTATGCGTGAAGGTAACTGGCAGTCATTCAACAGTATGGGAAATGTAAAAATGCATGTAGGTGTATATGCATGTGAATGTACAGACAGATATAAATATATATATATATATATATATATATATATATATATATGTACATCCATTAAGAATGAACATGGACACAATAAAGCAGTCATAATGAATGTAAGGGGAAACAGCAGCGGAACCCCTCATAGTATTTAGTGCTGTCATATCAAGCCGCCCAGAGGTGAGCAAACCTCCTGCATCCCCAACCACAGGTAGGATGCTAACAGTGGAAATAACTGTGTGCATGTGCTAAGTCTGACTTTCAAAGAGGTAAAGGGCAGTC
>NC_056741.1:925431169-925608669 GCF_019279795.1 Protopterus annectens
TAGTGCTACAAGAATAAGCTTTTATTTCGGTAAAACAATGAAGTTCTTTCCTTTGTACTGGCTATGGGTATGTTTTGCCCTGGAAAATCTGACGTTTCTACATAAAAGTCCCACCTTGGGCAATTGAAAAGGTGGCAACCCTATAATAGGTATGTGGTACATGACTCGGCCGATGGATGCGAGTCCCAAAACCCAATTTTTTGTCTGTATTGAAGAGTCTCAGTTCCCATGTATCAGCCATACGGGAGCAGATTGTAAGAGGAACAAACAAATAATATGAATAAATCACTGGACAGGCCGCCGATTCCATACAGTCGAACAGCATGCCACCACCTAATGGGCAGCCATTCCCAATACTGTAGGCATGTAATCCAATGTAATAGGCATCACAAGGTATTATTGTAGCCCTCGCTTCCACCCAGGGGTGGGAGTGTCAGATGAAAGCACCAATGTCACTGCATTTGCAAGTGGGGGAGTGAGTGGGTGTAAGCCTGTTTGGCTACCAGTATGCGAGTATTGCACTGGTAAAGTGATGTAGAGGCTAACCGAATGTAAGAAGCTATAACCAGAGGTTAGCATTGCTTAACACCGCTCAACCCCATGCACACCCGCTCACAACTGCTTTAATGTGCCTTACTCCTTCCGTATCCAATGGCCTTGTTCTGCCCTGCAACCAAATAAACATCCTCTGCAAGGCTCGGAACCAGGACCCTGCACACACAGCTAATGTGATTTACCAATACGCCATGGCAGATATACAGACAATGGACACTAACACAAACATATCATACAGTGCAGTCATTCAACAGTATAGGAATGTATCCCATCATGTAGATGTATAAGTGAGTGTTTATGTCCAACATATAGGTACATACATATATAGATATATATCAGGAACATACCATGTGGCAACAAAGCATTACAAATGAATGAAATCAGAAACACCAGCGACACCTGTATTATGTAGTGGTGTTGTTCTATGTAATCTCAAGACTCCCTCAGACAGACATGTGTCATTCATACATGCAAACAGTTGTACATTGGCTGTATATATCACTGTGTGCATTAACACAACAGTACCTGCCCAATCATTATGTGTGAACAGTACTCTTGCAAGGTGCTGTGTGCAACATCATCATCATGATAAAGGTAAATGGGGTAACCGTAGAAGGACCGGTAGTGTTGTGTGTACAATGGGGTCATCCTCATCACATGTACCTGGACCATTTAGGAGTGGTGTGCATACCAGGATCGTATGCCTGAGGGACAGGGGTGAGGATAACAGGAGTATGTTGTGATGCATATTACATGGGTTACATGTGTCCAGTGGGCACATGTGTGAAATGGACAGCTATGTATAGGGCAGATGTTGTCCTAGGAGCCGATTGGCCTTATGTGTCCGCAGGGTGAGGGTCAGATGTGGGGGAAGGAGAGTAGGTATGGTTGTGGAGGATAGGTAGGGTAGGATCACAGACAAGACAGCATACAGGGTCAGTATATGACACGTGAGGGGATACACCTCAGACAGGGATGGGTGTTTTGCATTCATAAGCCCATGGGAACAGTGGGACGGAGGTCCCCAGCCATGGGCAGCTGCCACTGCACCTAAACAGCTGCAAAGGAGGCAGTGCTGGGGCTGTCCAGGAGGGGCAGCATCACCCTGTAAATGTGACACTCCACCCTTGAGCTTGCGTATCTGGCTTTGGAACCCCTTAGTGAGCCCCCAATGCAACATATCCAGGACTGCACGACAGCAGACATGTACCTGTCTGGTCCTTCTCCCAGGGGGGACATGCCCCATACTCAGTGGTGGTACCACCAGAAGGTGGTGCAGAGCCAACAGAGGTTGATATCCAAGGCTGGGCCCCAGATGTGCTAGTGCCCGGTGCCATGGTCAGCTGAAGTGGGGCAGGAGGTTCTGCTGGGACCTCCCAACCCATTCAGACTATGGTGTTGCAGTTTAAACCCACATATGGATTAGTGATAGACAACGGCATACAGGGTTTCCTACAACAGTATGCATAGATATCCCCATCAACCCAACACAACAGATGGTATACATCTGCAGAGGGAGCACAACACATGCATATATACTGCATACCATCTGTACATTATGTAGTAGACATGTGACCACAGCTATGAAAAGTTGCCCATTATTGGCTTGTCACTGGGAACCCCAGACAGTGTCTGTCATACCACTGTTTCATGTGACATATGTCCAGTCAGGGATGCGATGACAGTAACACATCCTATCATCGTGTACTATCTGCAATCCTCACACTATGCTCCTGCTGTGCACAGATGTGTGTTCAGTGTGTAACACAGGAAAAAAATGGTTCCACACACTGACCAGTTCACAGATGGCCCTACAGATGGGGGTCTCTCATGGACAGAGTACTGCCATGTCTGTATTAAAACATGCAGGGTAGCCATTACCACAAACAACATGTTAAACAGGCAGTAGTCTCAATGCAGCATAGCTACACTTACATGCTGTAGTCATGTGTGGCACATCGCCCTCCTGTCTTAAGGCTATTTCCCACTGTGTATGATGTTTGAGGTACATCCAGATATCACCTGTGATGCCATTTCGGAACAATACATCCAGGTACCACTCACAGTGACTGTCATGGCCAAATACCAACATGTTTTTCCTAGATAGTGTACTGTGTTTATCATGCGAATGGCTATGGGAACACCATCACAGCTGTTCCACATGCAATCAGCTAGAGGAGGACTGCAATAGGTGCAGAGGCCATCACCTGATCATGTCCATCACTTACAATACACATGCTGCTGCTGAGCAGGTGTACACCTCCACATCCACCAGAGAGTGTGTGGGAGGGACAGGCAATGTACACCAGAGAAGGGCTTCGAGACTTAACCCTAAGCATCATCTGCCACACACCTAACAGTACAGAGGTCAAACCCCTGACTGACTAGTCATTACTATTATATGTGCATGATGTTACTACATGTGCCACAAAGCTGACATGTTGCTGTGCTGTAAGAACATATATGTGTGTAGGTGAGAGACATCTGCAGCAGAGATATAGTAGACATACATTAGGTGTGGCACACATGGCTGTCCACATGAATGGATGCCATTGTCACTACAACCACACTCTCTAATGGACTCGCATTGACACTCTTTGCCAGGGCCACAAATATACAACCTAACTACTTAGTTTGCCACACTGCAGTAATGCACAGGACTGCGTGCACCACAGGGGATATCTGAAGGTTCTATGGGCTAAGACATGTGAAAGTGTTTGACATCTGTTGGTATGCTAATGAGGGTTATACTGGGAATGACTGTGGTTGGGAGCATCATAACCCACACACAGACGCAAGGTGCCAGTACTGACATGCATGTATGCATTGCTTCATGGGTGTGTAGTGGTTGGCTGTGCAAGATGGCTGTACAAGGTTGGGTGAGGGCATCGCATCACCCGAAAATGGTGTGCAGTGTGGTACAGGGGTGTAGTGTCTGCAATGTCCCACACAGATGAGTACTGCATGATCTGCCCTGACATCCTGGTTCCCAATGTGCATGGCCATAGCTTTGCAATGCACGCCATGTCTTTGTTTGATATTCCTTCCCATGGACATTGCCTGGGATGTGCATGTCCCACAATACTGTACAGTGACATGTACAGGTGTACCTGGTTTGGCAGGCGCATGTTGTGTACACAGACTGTTATCCCCCAATATGCCAATACTGGCCTGGTGTGGCGAAACCTGCTTATAGTGAGCAGGTCGACCCTGCACTTGAATTGATGGTATGATACAGGTATTCCCTGGTGTCAGTGGTATTGGTCCATACTGGACACATGTGTACGGCATTGTATGGCCTCTGTGGATCACATTTGATGGCACCACATATGTTGCAGGCATCCAGTGGGGAACATAGTGAAGGCACAATGTCCGCAAATTTGTGCCTATTGTACAACTGTACAGGGTGCCATGTCCTCTGCAGCCCACTGCATTCACACCATGCCTACTATCTGTCATCAATGTGCATGGAACTTGCAACATAGCGGGATATCTTAGGCAAGTGTGTTTGTGTATGGCACATGGGTGCAGGACATATACCAGGTACTACTAGGGTTGCATACTTTGTTCACCAGGCCTTTTGCCAGATGTAGGGGTATGGCTTGCCAACACAGTCCCCTGGCTGACTGACAGCTGTACTCCTTATGAGGTGGCCAATGTGTCATAAGATGGACATCATATAGGAAAACTACAAAATCCGCTCCCCAACATGTCCAGTGGTTAGACACTCACAGCCACCTCTACACAGGCTCTGACAGCCAAACACACACACTTGCCATGTCCTGTATATGAACCCCTACTTACCGTATCACACTGCAGCAATACGCTTTTAAGGCACACGCTACGGCGAATACTGGGTTACAGCACACCTACAGGTGTATACCTAGGTGGGTGATAACAGCAGAATTGACAAAGGTGGTCATGTGATTTGTACAGAGAGTGCATACTTTACAAAGCACTGTACCTGTCTCATGCAGGCAGACACACATACACAGTTGGCAAGTCTGGGATTAGAACACCGACCTAAATACTTTATCACACTACAGCATTACGCAGTTACAGAACACGCTACCGAGATTACTGGGTCACAGCACTCCCAGAGGTGTATTTCTACATGGGTGACATCATCAGCCTTGCCAAAGGTGGGTATAGGAATTGTATGGAGTGTGAGCAGTCTAAAAGCATTATTCACTCATCAGGCAGACGGAGACAAACACACACACACACAAACACACACACACACACACACACACACACACACACACACACACACACACACACACACACACACACAAACACACACACACACTTGGCAAGTCTGTGATTAGAACACTGACCTAACTACTTTATCATACTACAGCATTACACAGTTACAGAACACGCTCTTGAGATTACTGGGTTACAGCACTCCCAGAGGTGTATTTCTAGGTGGGTGACATCATCAGCCTTGTCAAAGGTGGGTATAGAAATTGTATGGAGTGTGAGCAGTCTAAAAGCATTATTCAGCCCTCAGGCAGAAGGAGACAAACACACATTGGCAAGTCTGGGATTAGAACACCAACCTAACTACTTTATCACACTACAGAATTATGCAGTTACAGAATGCGCTTACGAGATTACTGGGTCACAGTACTCCCAGAGGTGTATTTCTAGCTGGGTGACATCATCAGCCTTGCCAAAGGTGGGTATAGGAATTGTATGGAGTATGAGAAGTCTAAAAGCATTATTCAGTCCTCAGGCAGATGGGGACAAACACACACTTGGCAAGTCTGCTATTAGAACACTGACCTAACTACTTTATCACACTACAGCATTACGCAGTTACAGAATGTGCTACTGAGATTACTGGGTCCCAGCACTCCCAGAGGTGTATTTCTAGGTGGGTGACATCATTAGCCTTGCCAAAGGTGGGTATAGGAATTGTATGGAGTGTGAGCAGTCTAAAAGCATTATTCAGTCCTCAGGCAGACGGGGGCAAACACACACACACACACACACACACACACACACACACACACACACACACACACACACACACACACACACACACCAGTGGTGGGAACAGAACACCTGCCTATCTACAGATCACTATTACAGAACTACATGGTTACGAGTCACGCCACACAGACTACACATTTCAAGCCTGTCATTATGACCTTCTAGGAATGCGGACATCAACAGGGATGCTGGCAATTAAGATGTACATACCTGTGAACCTCTGTGTTTAAAGCAGGAATCCGTCCTGATCTGGAGTATGCCCATCTGTGGAATGGACCACTACTATCACTATACAGGGTTACAGTGGCTATGCCCATACACATAGAAGCACATAACCGACACAAGGTGTCACTGGGCATGCTCACACACTTAGTAGCACAGGGCTGTTCGGAATGCACTATGTGCCCATCTACACAAGGTTATACTGGGCATGCTCATACACTTAGTAGCACAGGGCTGTCTGGGATGCACTCTGATTCTAAACATGGAAGGCCACAGTGGTCATGCTATTACAGTTAGATGTAAAGAACAAATTGTAATGGACTCCAGTGTTAGTAGTTGTCATTGTTAGCAGGAACACTGCACCACGTATATCTGACACTGGTCTTATACACAACGTCTGCTGCTGTCCGTCACCTTAGATGTACCATTCTATACCAAGCACAATACTACCACTCACAGTGATGTCTTGCTAGGAGTGGCAACTGCTTGACCAACACAATGAGCCAATGTCCTGCTGTAATTACGAGGTTAGCCAGTGTTTGTCATTATGGGATGGCATGACTGAAAGTAGACAGGCCTTTGTCACATATCACATGCATCCATGATTCAAGGGAGTGGGGATAATACCTAAGTCACATTCGCCCATATAGTGCCATTCCAAGGCAAATGTCCTAAACACAGGATAACACCCTGATACCTAGAGGACAACTGCATTGTATGCTTATGCTAACCAGTGCTAGATGTATAGCATTCATAATCACAGCTGCTCACTGTAGATCCAACAATGGGGAGTACTGACATCTGTGCAGTGAGGAACACCCGGCTGAAGGCTCTGTAGTGCACAATAGCACTACCACCATGTACCTCAGAACCAGACATGTAGGCCATAACACAGGTGGTGGTGTCCCCACATACATAAAGGCCACTCACATGTACTGACCAGTACTCCCACAAAAGGCATCAGAGATGAGTCAGGTGCAGGACACAGTGGCAAAAGCTGCATTCTAGGATGTAACCCTCAGACACCACCATGCCCTCAGACCACCAACACATATCCATACATGTGGTAGGACCTATAAAAGTACACCACCATGTGACCCTTGACCAGTGGACTGTACCAAGCTCTATATCAACTGTGCAGAGTACCCATGTACTGACGCAGTTGCATCATGTGTTATGCAATGCAATGATACCACTGTCTGTAACCAGGTTAGCTGTACACATACCAGGGGCCCTCACTTATTTACAGCATTAACAGATGACTGTTGCTGTACACTAGTAAACACCCTCATGTTTGGATATGACATACATGTACCTGCCCTGGAAATGTACATGTCACACACATGCAACATATATGTAAATAGCATAGCTGTTGTTGTCCTTTGTGTAGACAGTTGGCTACAGCCATTAAACACATGCACATGGAATGTAGGTCCATGGCTGCTGAATACTAACAGTACATAAGGTGTGATATCAATGTTGACAGAGGTAACATTTCCTCTGTACTGGTCACTCATTACACCTATCATATCATACAACAGTCCATGTGTCAGGTATGTCATTACACGTTCATCTATTGCATTGCCTACAAACATGCCCAAATGACAGGATTGTAGGACCTACACACATGTACATGTAGTGGTATGCGTTTGGATACCATGTGTGTGCAGTTGCTGATGTATGCAGGTGACGTGTGTCTTAGTACATCATGCAGCGGCAATGCAGCCTCAACATTGCCAACTGTATATGGTGATATGCTGAAAGTACGGAAAGATGTACCTCAGGTATGGACAGATGTGTGGACATAACTAAGGGTGGGGCATCTTTGCAGATGGATGTTTGCTGAGGACAGCTCACAGGTGTGTCACAAGTGGTCCTACAATAACCTGTGTAACTGCCAAGCAATGGTTTTGTTAATTGAAGGGCAACACACACAACATAGACAGTGTTCAGGGTGACACAGAAGGTAAATCACTTGACACATGTAACAGTTAAGACCTCCCATGTGCATATATCAGCACAGTTGCCAAAAGAAGTGTCAGTACACTTTCTAACATGTGCAATACTGCTGTAAGTCTGTCATACATATCATGAGATAGGCAGGTGTTTGATTCACAGTACTGGCATGTGTGGTTGCGTGTGTGTCCATATATATCACGTATGGTGGGGAATACATTTCAGTTGTTACTCATTCTCCTGTACACTGTTGTAGACATCTGTACAGACTGCAATGTAGAAAGCAGGACATAAGCAGGGGTGTGTGTCTCACACATGTGAGGTATCTGTATGTGCGTGACATAGGTGTATTCAATAGTGAATGCCACAGTGTGTGTGTGTGTGTGTGTGTGTGTGTGTGTGTGTGTGTGTGTGTGTGTGTGTGTGTGTGCGTGTATGTATGTATGGCTGTCTGGTCCCTGGAGTGAGGATGTATGTTACCATAGTGAACTGATAAGACCCATCCCCCATCCAGGTGATGCAATCTACTTTCTGTGTTGATGTCCCCGATCTTAGGCCATACTGACTACCTGTACATGTGTATTCTCTGTGGCTTTTCATGTAGGTGCACAGTACTGTAATGATGATTTGCACATAGGCAGGGGACCTCACCTCAACACTAGCAACTGTGTGTGTGAGTGTGTGTTACTGTGTTGGTGAATCTGTGAGTGTGTGGGTGTGTTCCTGTGTCACTGAATACATGTGTATCAATACCTGAGTGTGTGGGTGCAGTTATATGTTTGCATCCTGTCATGGGAACGTGTATTACTGCTTCCCAATGAGGCATCACACTTCCCACTGGCCTCTACACTTGTCATCAGCTAGTCTCTCTCTTACCTCACCACTCCATGTAACTGTACCTGTTATGTCACCCAGTATGGATGTCACGCCTGTAGCCACAGTAGTTTAATACACAGCTATCATGCTCTTGGATCAGTAGACGTGTTTGGAACATGGGACATTCTAACTGTAATGTGGAAGCTACAAGGTGCATGCTGGTATTTTCATACATACCTGTGAGTAGTCCACATTTACATATGGGACACTAACTGCAAACACTGACATCCACCGGCACATGCAATTAGACCTGAAGGAGGAAAGCAGAACATCATGACCAACATGCAGTTACTGTTGTTACACAACACACATACTGTTAACAGTACAAAATGCATTGTAAACCTGTACTCCATGGTATGTCTGCTGCCTGTCAACAGTACACAACAATTGTAATCTACACTTATCTTCCTAGTCTGTTCACCCTGTGCATCAGACCATATGAGCATGACCCTGCACCGATGGTGTTTCCAACAGGGATGCGGCACAGGCATCATCATATGCACAGGGGGATAATGTTTGTCAGAGGCCCAGGCTGCACCATTGTATGATATCATGTATGTGAATTAGGGCCTTTGATCTAATTGGGCATGTGTGGATGTTATGCATGTGTGTGTTGCGGTGCCCTACATACGTTTCCGGTGTGTGCGTGTATGTATGCACACAATTCTGTCGTGTCTGTCCTACACAGGGGTATTATTGACAGCTGCAGACTGTACAGGCCAGGTTTTACAGTTCACGGTGTCCAGCCATGGCCACGTGACCTGTACCTGCCAGGGTTTGCACAGGCACTACCAGGCAGAGGTGCAGATTGGGCACTGTCTGATGACACATGTCCACTGGAACTGTGTCCCCGTTGAGACCGTCCAGGGCCACGTGCACATGGCCTACTGTGTTGTAGTGTGGACAGCACAGCACCAGCTTCACTGCTGCTGCTACAGCCACTATGGGAGCGGGCATGTGAGGTAGCTCATTCACGTAGACCTGAAACAGGTGATGTAGCAGGCCTATGTCCATGTGCCCGACACCTCACTCCTACCAGATGTTCCAACACAGACAGCTCACACTCGTGGATTGTCATACCATGGTCAAGGACTCCAACCATGTCACCCAATCATCTATCCAAAGCTTCAGCAATCTGCTGTTGAGCATTTACCATTGCCTGGATGTAGTTGTTAAAGAATGGACAGCAGCCCTCTGAAGCCTCTGATCCTCTCTGTTGTGCCATTCAGAATGTGACTGCACCTCCATTACAGCCTGAAACATGCGTCTGTTGACACCAGCTGCTGCACTTTTTCTTGCAGGGGCATGTTGGCCAGAGGTTCTCCTACGAGCAGCACTGGCCACGTGCCTGTGTGGGGCATCACCAGTCAGTTGGCTGACACCATGGTGTGCAGGCACACCTTCCATAGCCCCCACACTTTCCTGTTCCAAGCTGCCACATGCCAACTGTCCTTCCGCTATGGCTACTGGTGATGGGGTATGTGTAGGCATGAGAACTGTGTGCAGGGATGAGGGGGATATAGGTGGAATGGCAACCAAGGGCACGGATTAAGCCCCTGACAATCCTGCCTGTGCCTCAATCATATGTTCATCATCACTGTTAGAGTCTGCTGGGACACTATCATCAGCTGGACCGCAGGAGGGGAATGCACCTACATCACCTGTGAGGGGCAGACAAGAGCTGGACATTACAATCTATACAATAAACACAGACACACACACAGACACATGCTATGGCACCCAACATGCATGTGATATGACAGAAGGCATGCAACATGCATGTGATATGGCAGATGGCATGCAGCTCATACAATAATAGTGGTAGTTATCATACATTCCTGGGTTGCACACAACAGCATGCATGTGTCATAGCAAAAGGCATGCAAATTACCCAATCATAGTAGTAGTTAGCATACATCCCTGTGTTACACCATGTAGACCAGCACAGGTTAACGGTACACCTGCATGATGTGTGGCATATGACCTTGACAATCACATGTAGTATGCCATGTGATCTGCTGACATGTGCAATGACATGCATACATGTTTAACACAATGGTGTCCTGTCAAATATGCAGTGGGGTAATGGTGTCCCAATGCAGGGTTGTCTGTCCACCCTACAGATATACTGCACATTTAGCTGATGTGCATAGCCATTGCACGGAATCGTGAGGCGTCTCTATTGCTATACAGTGTGAGTTACAGACACAGTTCATAGCCATGACTGTGTTCAGATACAATACATATATACTGTGGAATGTGACCCACGTCACGTTGGTGTATACACACTAAACCATGATGTGGAATGTGTGACACAGGTCACTGAAGGGTATACGGATAACACCCCTGCACATCTGCAACCATATGCCTGGCAACTATGACCAGACATGGCAAACTCATTGGTACACCATGTCCTATATGACATCTGTATACCACACACACACACACACACACACACACACACACACACACACACACACACACATATGAGGAGCAAGGATGACATTGATGTCTGACACCAGCAAGGGGAATGTACTGTATCTGTGGGCTGATGTTGTTGTCTGTGTATGTATGTGGATACTGTAGAGGTGATACCTGTCATGTCGTGACACACTCAAGATGTTCAATACATCTTATGTGGTGGATTGATGTCACGCCAACACAACATGTGCACTGGCCTGTAGGATGTCTAGTGTTCCACATCTGCAATATAACCATTACACAAAGGCCATAGTTGGACCATGTGGACCCAAAGTACAACAGGGTACACAAGCACATCACATCCACTGTATGTGTTGCTTCATGTCTCTGGCCATCCTCCATGGCCATGTGTGTACATGTGTTGGCCAAATGATTGTGACAGGTGTCTATTTCACATGTCTGTGTTGTCCCATATGACATACACCCATAGATGTCATATGCTCCATTGATGACAGGGTTATGCAGACAAAGGGTGCTATGTTTGGTATGTGGGATATGTTTTTCAGGATAGTTAGACAGTGTTGCAGTCAGCCCACTAGATGTCATGGACATGTGAGATAGCACATCACATTGTGTGACATTCATAGCAGGGGTATGATCCACACCGGTGAATCCTGTGGGCTGGCCATACTCCAGCTCACTGTGTAGTACTGTTTGTATTCCCCACATGTGTAGTTCTGATCTGTAGTACATGTCCCTACAGTGAACAGCACCTCTACCATTGTATGCACAGCTGTCCACACATCTGGCAATGAGTTTGTGAGGTTTCATGATGGTGTTTCACATAGTTTGCAAGTATTGCACATGGGTAGCCATTGTGATGCATTGCAGGTCCGACCTGTATATTGTGACAGGACCATACATTATGTGTACATGTGGTAAATAGCCACAGGGCAGATAAATCTGTGCATTAACATGCCTGATAAATAATAACAGTCTCATCTGCAACGGGCTGCTGTCGCAGTGGAATGCCAGAGGTACCTAAATAGGAGTAACACAGCAGTATGATCATTACCATGCCTGTATGATAGCTACAGGGTCCAATCTGCATATGATGTTACATTAAATATTGTACAGTGACACATGTAACTATATGAAATATAGTTGTTATAGGTGCAGTAGTGACTTACCAGGCAACTCCACGCTTGGTGGTTGAGAGACACCCACCTCCATGATATTGACTAAGGCTTGTGGATGTTGCTCTGCAGGTGACCCCAGGTTGACCAGTAGCTCCTCAGTACGTGTGAATGGGGGCTGGGTTGGTGGCTCACCACCTGTTGCACCTTGTTCCCTCGCAATTGCATTGGCATGCTGTTTTGCTCATCTAATGAGGTCTGTACAGTGTCTGCGCACCTGCTGGTATGTGCAGTTGTGGTCACCCACATCATTAACCCTCCTGCGAAGTTCCTGCCACAGGGCATCCCGCTGCTGTGCATCCTGTGGCACATGGCTGAACAGGACATCATGATTGTCATGTAAGTATGAGATGAGGGCCTCATCCTCCAAACTGGTATAAGGTGGTAGCCTTGCACACGGCATACCTGGAGGACATAATGATGGAGACAGGTCACAGTAACTCACAGAGACGTACACAGCTACAGCTGAACAGACATGTGTGTCACATTTATTATGATTAAATAGTTGTCTTTGCAAATCTACATGACACTGACACCACTGACATGTTTGTGTCACACACATTTGACACTCAATGATGATTGGATATTATCACCATATATGTGTGTTTGTCACCTGATTACATTGCTCATACTCCATGTGGATGCTGTCTTGATGTGGGCATGTCTGTTTGCCTGTACTCATGTTCTTACCTATCAGCACATGCTTGGATGTGTCCACATTAATGCAGTTGACCTTGATGCTGTGTATATGTCACATATAAAGACTTACACTGCCTTAACGGACATGACATGTGACCCTGCAGACTTGCTCATGGAAGGTTTTACATGTATGTGTTTTGCCATATACATCTACATGGCACTGTACAGCAATTCAACATCCTGCCATGTATCACCTGTGTTGCACATGTGATACACATGGGACACTGGCTAGCCAGATGGTATTTGCAGGGATGGATATCAACTATAGCATGTACAGTCAAAGTCAACTAGTAGGCTATATGCCCTGGGCCATGTATGAATCTAGGATGAAACGTTACCTAGCTGTAGCCAACAGGTGGGTTTCTGGGGCCAGGTGAAACAGTGCTACATAACTGATCCACAGGGTTAATGATACATTTACCATGCGGTCATCACACCATGTCTGAGAGGGGGGCAATGTGCAGCTTTGCTGGACAGAAATGCATAGTATGGCAGGAATATGTAAAGTGTATGGGACAAGGATCTGTCCAGCATGTGATGATCCTAGTACTAGGAAGGTCGATGTCCATGAAGTATGTGTTTGAGATCAGGATGTGTATGCGTAGCATGTCCAACATCACTGGGTTGGACATGGCTTTATTCAGGGTATGCATCATTCTACATAGTGGACATGGGGATTGGAAAGGCTGGTGTATACCATCTGAACATGGCCAATACCCCTTAAAGGAAATATGTGATCTGATATGGGTCACTTGAGTGTTGAGTATGGCTGGACAATGATCTCTATATTCATGGATGGCACCCAGTCATGATTAGGGTTGCCACATACGACTACCTGATTGGTGTGGTGATGTACCTATCACATGAAAGACAACTGCCCAGCTGCATCCCTTACACACAGTGTCCATTATGTTGAACACTGCCTAGTTGGTAGTTCATGGGTACAGGGTTATTAACATAGGGGTGACAATACAATATGTAGTTGTCAGATTGTGCCCATATGTCACACACCTCACCCGCAAAGCCCCTTCTGTATTTTGTCCACAACGCTCTGAGTCAGCTATTGCTCCTAGGTCATAGTCATTCACTTACTTCAATAGGCAGATGCCTTCTGTTAGTCTGTGTGGTATAGACTACAATGAAGGGGAGTACAATGAATTAACCCTGTCTTACTGTAGCTGGCAATGGTGTGATGTGCGTGTATTATTCAGACACCTTCTGTAGTGTTGGTTCTGCCAGCAGTCCCATTGTAAAACACTCCTGTGACATAGGAATGTACATCTAGTATACTGAGTGTAGGTGGAACACAGTATGCATGATGATGTCCTATGACCTGACAAGGTTATGATATGCAGTGTGAAATCAACCTTACTGTCATCTACATCTGTACTGCTGACATCAAATAAGTTGATCAAGGTTCATGGCCTTTCAGACCAGACTCAGCAGGGAAGTAGTGCAGTACTTCCCATTATCAGTGGTGTCTCCCCCTTTGTGGATTGTGATACCTGTTGGTGTGCACCATTCAGTGTGTACACAGCCTGACATGAAGCTATGTTTTACATGATGTGTATATGGAGAGGAACTTGTTTTGCCATATGTGTATGATACAACCTGGGATGTGGACAGGTCCTATACAGCCTGAGTGCAGGTTGTACCTGCATAGTTGTGGTTACAGGGGCTCTGTAGTGTACATGGATATATGATTGTGTACCTGTTGGGGGGGAGTGTGTTTATGTTATCCAAGACCCTATCTGGATTGCTTATTCATGCTCAGCACTTGTTCAGAACTTGTTAGCACTACGTAAGCTACTAATTACTATAGCACTCAATCTTCCTCATTACGTAGAGGTAAACAATTTTTGTATGTACTTTTCTCACTTGCTTAGAGTAAAACAGCTCTTGTACTCACTTTCCTCACTTATCTAGGGGAAAATAGTTTTATATTCAGGCATGTCCAAAGGTCAGCTCCCAGTGTTCTCTCCTGTCTATCTGATGAAGCTGGACATCTTGAGGCAATGTAGAAATGGCCTCGTGGACACAGACAACCCTCTCCATCTACCACCCAACACTACAACCTGTGAGAGATGCACTTATCTAGCCAAACTGGAGGTAAAGCTCTCTCCAAGGCTGAACTTGACAGTCATGTGGAGAAGGTAAACATTTGCACCACACCACACTCATCACATAGTCTCACTAAAGCTATACCACCATAATCCACACATAGTAACACAAAAACATTCGCGGAGGCTCTCAATGATAATCTGTCTAAGCAACAGAGACCTCCAAAGAGAAAACGCAAGCAGCCTCCATCCTCCAACACAACCCCAATAGCACATATCCCACAGATTCGGTGTGCTACTCAACCACAGCCAATAAGGCAAATCAACATACCCAACACGCTAGTCATAGGTGACTCTATAGTCAGGCACACTGATGTCCCACTCACCAGACTAAACAAGGAGAAAGTTACTGACAGCTGCCTGTCAGGTACCAGGATCTGCCACATAACCCATGCACTCAGGTTACTCCACAACAAGTACAAATATGACTCTGTCATTGTCCATGACCCGAAATGTACCTCCCTGGACTACATGAAAAGAGACATGGAAGAGCTCTCCGATCTTGTAGCCCATTCAGGTATGACACTAGCCCTGAGTAGCATTCTGCCATTACCCAGAATGATACTGCAGTATGAGGACAAAATGATTGTCTTCAACAATTGGCTAAGCTTCTGTTGTCATTCTAAGGGGATCCAGTATCTGTCTGCTTAGGATGACATGGTCGACAGACCACGATGCTTTGCCACAGATGGCCTGCACCTGTCACCCCTGGGATTCTGGATACTGACTAAGGCTCTTGCTGCCCCTATAGTGCCTTCTTTAGGCAAGGTTCAAATAACATATTCCCCACCATAACAGGAACAGGCAAGCACAAACTGTGGGTAATGCTACTCAATGCTGGAAGTCTAAATCTCAAAATGCACTCTCGAGGCACTCCTTGTAATGGAGAACATCGATATCTCTGCAGTGACTGAGACCTGTTTCAAGGCTCCAGACAGCAATCCTGCACTACCAGGCTATAACTCATACCACACTTTTCGGCCATGTAACCTGGACCAAAACACCCAAGGCGGAGGTGTGTCCATATTCATTAAGGATATCCACCCTTCCAGGCTAGTGGCTTAGCACAATGCATCTGAGGTTATCCAAGTGCAACTACCTCTGGGCTAAACTGCAATCTAAATCTTAGCTTGCTACAGATCCCCCACCATGCCCCAAGATTTCCACTCCTCTTTTCTTGATGTACTGGAAATTATTAGGGTTGAACCAAACACCCTACTAATGGGTGACTTCACCTACCCTACCATTAACTGGGAAAAATCCTCGTGTACCAACTCATTAGCTCAACGCTTTCTGGAATTCATAAAGTCCAATGCCCTGGATCAACTTATCCACAGACCCACCAGGGGCAACAATATCCCAGACCTAGGCATTACCAACATGAGTGACCGGTGTTCCACATCTGAAGTCAACTCCTCATTGGTCCGATCCGACCATAAGCTAAAGACCCTTGATATCCACATCCCGCTCCCACCCTGCATTAAGGAAACCACAGTATAATATTTCTACAAAGCCAACTTCATGCTTCTTAAGACAGAAATGGTGAACTCCATGACACCCATGCAGACGGACAATACAGTTACAACTGCTGAATCCTACACAAATGCACTCTATAAGCACTTACACGAGTGCATGGATCATGCTATCCCAAACAGAACCAAGACGCTATCCTCCAAAATAAGGAAGCCAATCTGGTGGTCCCCTACCATAAACAAACTGCACAACAGAAGGAAGAAACTGTTGCAAAAGAGGGTAAAACCCATGAGTGGAGGAACTCCCTGGTCAGCCTCAGTAAGAAGCTGAGATCCCTTATAAGATCCTAAAAAGCTAGCTACGAAAACAAAACCACCATTAATTCCAAGGACAACCACAAAGCATTCTGTAGTTATGTCAAATATCTCAGTGCCAACACCCAGATCTGCTCTGAGTTACAGCACAAAGGCACAAACATTACAGAACCAACTGATATTGCCAACATCCTAGCAGATAGGTTCAGTGCTACCTTTCCCCCCTCTCACCGCCTAAAGGGCCCATATCTATACAGGAAGAATGCAGAGTTCCTGTAATCAGAACTTCGCAGGTAAAAGCTGCACTCTCTAAAGCCAATATCACAGCATCCATGGGACCGGACAACATCCCAGGCTGGGTTTTACATGAACTTCAGAACCAAACTGGCTCCCCACTTATGCACCATGTTCAATAATAGCCTCGCATCAGGCTTTGTGTCCCCTGAATGGCGCACAGCAACAGTTATCCCACTCCACAAAGGTGGTGCCACAACGGACCATGGGACCTATTGCCCTATAAGCCTGACTAGCCTGGTCTGCAAAGCTATGGAGCACATCATCATGGATCTCATTCACAGAGACATTGGATACCTCCAAACCTTTGAATCCTCCCAGTTTGGCTTTGTTAAGGGCAGACCATGCCTCCTAAACCTGATGGACTTCTTTGAGACAGTTACCAAGGCATTAGATGAGGGTAAGGAGGTCCACACAGCCTACCTTGATCTCTCAAAGGCTTTCAACACCATTCCTCATTCTGGTATTATCGACATACCCATCCACCTGAACATTAATCCTCTATGTCATGAGATGGTTTACAAAGTAGCTCATGGACAGAACCCACACAGTGGGAGTTGCATACCCTAGGACCGACTGTAAACCAGTTACAAGTGGCGTCCCCCAGGGCTCAGTCCTAGGACCCCTCATGTTCAGTATATACTTCTCTGAGGTACAGGCAAGCACAGGAGGACTTTGGCTGAAAAGGTTTGCAGATGACTGCAAACTAGGGGCCATAATTGTTTCCCCAGCTGATACAGACACCCTCCAGAAGGGTTGCACTGAGACTGATATCTGGTGTCAATATCATGGCCTCAAGCTGAATGCCAAAAAGTGCATAGTCATCCCCTTTGGATAAAACTAATTACCTGCAGACTACCACATAGGTGCTAGTCCCCTACATACAGAAAAGGTAATAAGAGATCTGGGAACCCACATAGATAGCAATCTCTCCTTGGATAACCATAATGCCAAGGTGGTTAGAATATCCTTCTATATGGCCCCCAATCTCAAATGGGTTCGCATCCAGAACAAAGGAGGCCATTGTGCCTCTCTACTCATGACGTATTAGACCCATTAAAGGATACAACATACTATTTGGGATGTACCTTATAAGACAACTGCAACAGCTTGAAAGACCACAACAGTAACACACCAAGAGGATTACTGACCTCAAACAGATGACCTATGCAACCCAACTAAAGAAACTCCAGCTGTACTTGGTTGCATACCGCGTTCTCACAGGTGATCTCTGCTTGACATACAAGGCCCATGTCCAACCCAGTATTGCTGGATATGCTCCACCTAAACAAAATCCCTGAGAGCCACATGCTCTAGGGATATGCACCTAACCACAACGATAACTAGGACCTGCTGGAGGGATAGATTCCTGACCTGGAGACTCCCCATGCTTTTGAACATGATTCCAATGTACATCAGGCAGGGTCCCTCACTAGCACTCTTCAAGAGAAACCTTGACGGATGGATGGGAGACAGACATGTACCCTGGGGATCACTGCAGTGGCTCTGCTGGACAGAGGCACAGGGAACTAATGGCTCTGCTGTTCAGAGGCACAGGGAACTAACCTAAGGGGGTGGCGGAAGCCAACACACTCTAGCTAGGCTTATAAATACCCTTGGGCAGACAGCCTAGTACCTACCTTTGAACTTATTACATGTCTTATGTGCATGGATAGTTAACTAGCTCTTCCATTTTATTTTGCTATCATGCTGATAAACTGTTGGGTGACTACAAGTCATATGTATCCTGTTATTGTGTATTGTAAATGCCAATAGACATAACTAATGTTTGGCTAACATAACAGTAAAGCTATGTAAAATATAATACATATCTGACTACAATACTGTACATTACACAGTTATTGGCACAATATCCCACAATGCAAATCATAATTGCACAGTAGGCCCACCTTCGATATGTTATTCTCAGTACTACACCCATACATATGCCTACTGTTACAATATATCAACATATACTATCCCCTGTTATAGCACGTACTTGTTGGACCAACCTTGCCACTGACAGCCATTGGAGAGGAATTGTTGGGTTCAAAGCCCTTATATAGCATCCCTTGGGGTGTATGCAGTGTTTGCCTTGTGAACTACAGCAACACACACATAAATACTACAAGCATTACTATGCTCAACAATAGATCACTACAAGATAACTGTTTCCACTATATGCATTGCGCACACTTTCATTATTACAGAACAAGTACTACATACACAGACATACTGAGTGTTCTACATACCTTATTAGTAACCCGAGGTGTCGTTGACTGTTATTTCAATCCTTTTCAGTTTGTGTTTCAATCTTCTTTGTAATGTTCTGCTGGTATATACAGAAGGTTCGAATGTGTGATAAGGCATCCTTTTATAGTTAAATATCGGTAACATGTGCTATCCTGACCACCAATTGGTGTTCCAAAGTAGTTAATTAGATGCACATCAGCTATGCAGCTACTCCATTAGCCAATACCATGGCAACAGTGGTGTATAATTGAGTATTCCACTTGGGCATTGTCCCTTTAACTTACTTTCAAGAAAGACGGCCTGGACAGCTATATGGAGACAGACAGAGATATATTAGCTTCATGACTCCCGTGGATTGTGTGTAATGGCTAGAAGATGTTGTTATACATGTGAGTACAGCTGTTATATTTCAGAACTTTGCTACTTATGCAGGGTTTGTTTGTACCTGATAATACTTCTGCAGATGTTTCAGTCTGGCAAGGATGTTTGGGCAGCTCAAGGCTGTATGGCTATGCATGAAATGTTAGGTAGTTTACAGTGTGCTCACCAGACATCTTTGGTTTGGTGTACATGTATATCATACTGTACTGTTAATCAGTAATTGGTAACACTTCCTGGTGTACACACAACCCACTGAAACGGGATTAGTGCAAACAAATCCTGTAACATCAGCAGCTGTTCCATTGTATAACAGCAACTATTTCACACAGGGCCATGTTAGTGTGTCTCTGACAAGGTATGTTAAGGCTGTTGCAGATGTTGTACAGTGAGTGAATGATTTGTGATGTTATTACAGTTTGTATTGTAATTGGTTTGGGTGTGGGGGAGATGTTGGTGGGTGTACATAGCAGATGCAGGTGTGTAAGAACTGCTTTTATACATAATCGATATGTGTGTGAGGGTTCCTTCCTTATGTGAACATTTATCCTTTAGTGGACTAATACTATGGTAATTGCAGGCTGATTCATTAAGGCACTGTTAATTGGTTCCTGTATAGCATGCAGGTGATGTTAGTACTTGAATCCTTTCGGCAATACATCGGAATGTAATAAAGTGTTGCTGCATGAAAGCTGTCTGTATTTCTTTCATAGGTATTTGCAGTCACTGGAGTTGTGTTGGTGACTGACCCTCTTTGGCTAGGGTTGCCACCTTTTCAAATGGCCACAGTGGGACATTTTTGGGACACACATCAGATTTTACAGGCCGACACAAACCCATGGTCAGTACAAAGGATATAACTTTCCTTTTTTGCCTAAATATAAGCTTATTCTTGTAGCAGTTTAGTTGCTTATCCTGTTTCTTGTAACATGTAGGTATTTTAGATACAGAAATAACTATTTTATGCAACTATTACATTACATATGGGACATAATTATGTCCTACAATCTCAGGACATTTTCCATTTTTAATATTTTTGGTTAGGACACAACCGCCCAAAGAGGGACTGGTAACCCTAATTTTGGCTCATGTCCATAGCACATATTTGTAATAGTGTATAGGCATATACTCTCCATATCCTTTGTTCATAAAGTTTGGTCATGGCGGAATGTGTGATCGCTATGGTCCATGTTATACTCATATATGAACACTTCAACCGCTGTATATGGTATACCTATGGAATCCTGAACGCACACAATTCCAGCGCCCACAGTACCTGGCCCAGACTACCATACCCCACATTATTGACAGCGACAGTCAAACTCGTGAAAGTAACACACACACGGAACACACACATGCACACACAGACACACTGCTACCTACCACATCCAAACAAACCATCTTACACTACATATGAGCAGGTGGGCAAGCCCCCCTACACCCCCCATGTGGGTGGCTGCGCCCCCCACACCCTCCCTACTTTAATATTCTACCTCCGAGATCACACAAACAGACGCACAAAGCAAACCCACACATTACAGTCCCCCAGGAACACACACCACACTCAGAACACACACTTACACACACTACAGCCCTCAGAAACACACACACACAGTAACCTACCCAAACCGCAAGACCAGAAGCACTAACTAAATGTCCCTAAACATCAGGATTTTAAATCTCCCGCTTCTGGTGTTTCGGTACTGTGGTCTTTCAGTCTGTAAGCCTCGTGATTACGTGCATCAGTATGTCAAGCATTCGGTATTTGGTAGGTATCCCATTTATATGTAACTTCATGGTTGCGTAGATGTTAACCTATCTATATATCTACATATATATGTATATCCCCATATATCGACATATATCTCTCTCTCTCCCTCTCTCTATATATATATATATATATATATATATATATATATATGTTGATTTATACACACACACACACACACACACACACACACATATATATATATATATATATATATATATATATATATATATATATATATATATATATATATATATATATATATATAGCATACACCTTTCATTGAGTACATGGCGGTTTGTCCTATTTCCACACATTCCTCCCTTTTGTGTTTTAACCTGTCAAAATACACAACTGCTGTTGGTACATCTCAGGTAGCTTAGTGGTAGGTTATTGTAAAGATTGAGTACATGGTTGCGTGTTCTAATCCTGGCAGTGGTCGTTTTACCTCTCAGAGCAGGCACTGGTAGTGCAAGGGTGATTAATGCACATTTCACCGGTTGTGTGTTCCAAATGTTTATTATTCTGTGGAATACTACCTATATATGCAATCTGTGGTTAAGGTATACTATGTAACATGTAAATCATATCTGACTTTATTGGGATTTGAACCAGGACTGCACAGATATTATGCAAATGCTGTAGCCATTACACTATTGACGTTAACGTTCCTTCTGCCTATTTCCTATGTCCATGAATCCTGTGTGTAAGCTTGGCTACACAACATGCGGAGCCACCCACACCCAGTGAGCTTCTCGAAATACCAACACAACACATGAATCGAGAGACTATACATTAACATCCTAACTAAATTTGGCATAGCCCCTCACTGACACACTTCAGGGGAAACCTTGATGTGTGACTGGCCAACAGTATATACAACCCTGGGATCATGTGTCCCAGACACATACAGCCAGGGTGTGGGGGAGCCACTCCAGTTTTATAGCTGCAAGACCTGTTGGGAAAATTGAATACTGTTGGGTTGTCATGTTAACATGCGCTTTTGAGATCACTATGTGCCCCTATCACCCTACAGCACCCCAGTCTTCAAAAGCTTCCAGCAACTCTGCCTGGAATCACTTAATTGGCTATGTTTGACAGAGGCTCAGTTATTTCATCAATGGTACAGGTAAAGCCACCACACTGTAGCTATGCTTCTAAATGCCCTTGGGCAGATAGCCTACTACCTATCTGTGAACCTCTACAGTGCAGGCCATCTTCAGCATCATATGTGATTATACAGAGTTTTCTGATCACAATATACAGTGTAAAATCACCATGTAGTCAGACAACAGTTAAGTACAGCAATAGCATACAGACTACTGATATATAATCACTCCAAAAGCCAATCATGGAAGCTAGTGGACATGTATAGGTTTCAGGCTTTGTATTGCTTACCAGTAGGAAAGATGGGACACAAGCACAGATGGGATACATGCCTGCAACAATGCCATACCAACTTGCATGTGTCAGCCTAAGGCTTTGGAATGCTGGGCAAGGCTATTGGCACCCCCATGGTGCCATTTTTAGGCAGGTCTCAGAGGTGAATCTCACCTCATTGAACTGCACAACAGCGGAACCAATGAGGGTTAGACTACTCAACACCAGGGGTAGTACTCACAACATGCACGCAGTCACAGCACCCCTCAGTATGGACAACATCTACATCTGTTCTGTGACTGGGACCTGTATAAGGCTCCTGTGCGCACACCAGCACTACCAGACTACAACCCGTAACACACATTTCAGCCACTGAACATGGACTGGCACAGACATGGAGGGGGTGTATCCATATTCATCGGGGATACCTACACCTCCAAGTTAGTGGGTCATGATACCTCTGTGATCATCCATGTGCAGCTAACATCAGCCACGACTGCAATGCAAACTGTGAGCTGCTACAGATAACCCTCCATGACCTAGGAGCACCACTACAACTATCTGGAGACAGTGGTAAACATGGCAGTCCTACCAGACACCCTATAATTGGTCAATGTCGGCTACCCTACACTTAGCTGGATAACCTACTCGAGTATTCACTTCCAGGCCTAGCACTTCCTGGGATGTATCACCTCATATGGCCTGTATCAGTTGTTAGACAGACTAACGAGAGGCGAAAACATACTAGAAGTGGTAATTACTGACATATGCAACAGGTGCACTACAGCAGAGGTAAACCAGTCACTGTTTAGACCTGACCATGAACTATTCACTGATGATTTCCACTCCCAAGCATCTCCCCCACACAAGGAACACACAGTGAATACCTTTCCCACAGCTAAATTCACAGTACTAATGACAGAGGTGGGAGGGTTCACAGCCCCCACGCTCAGGGATGACACTGCTCAAAATACAGACAGAATTACGATTGCACTCTATAAGCACCTACAAAGATGTATGGGTTGTGCCATCAATGGTAAACCAGGACTCGCTACTCCTACACAAGGACACCAGTCTGCTGAACCCGTGCATTATACAGGCTATACAACAGAAGTAGGACATTAGTCCAGAACAACAGCAAATCCCAAGACATGCAGACATCCGTGGCCAGTATTAGCAAGATACTTATGTTACTCATGTAATCATCCAAGGCTGACATCCACAGGTAAATAGGCATGGATTTGGAATATGACCACAAAGGCTTCTTTGGCTATGTCAAGGATGTAAGCAGTAACACACAGATTTGCACTGTGCTGGTGCAATATTGCACTGAATATACTGACTCTACTGATATCACCAACACACTTGATGATACATTCAGAGCAAGCTTCACCCTCTACTGGGCCCACAACAATACCCAAAATGTACAGTATCCCAGACATCTGAGACATACAGGTGGTAATGTCCCTTTCAAACGGCATGACAGAGCGTTAATGGAGGCAGATGGTGTCCCAGACTGCATCCTGCAGACACTACAAGACAAAGTGACCCTCCCCCCCCGCCTAATATAGCAATTGAACATCAGCCTCTACACAGGCTACATGGCCATTCACTTGTGCATGGCAACAGCTATTCCACTCCACCAAGGTGGTGACACAACTGACCATGGTAACTACCACCCCATAAGTCTGAGTAGCCTGATCTGCATGGCTATGGAGCGCATCCTCATGGCACTCATTAACATAGACAATGGTAACCTCCAGACACTTGACCCAGCCCAGGTCAGCTTGACTGAGTGCAGATCATGCCTACTGAACCATTTTGACATCTTAAAGTCACCTAGACTTTAGGTGTGGGGTGTGGTAGTTCACACATACTACCTGGACCTCGCCAAGAGTTTTGACACCATTCCTCTCTCAGGTATTATTTCTACACTCACCAGCCAGTACATACACCCATAAATCACAGGTTGGTTTGCCAACAGGCTTACACACACAACCCACATGGTAAGCCTAGTAGCCTCCAGGTCCAACTCTTGACCAGTCACAACTGGTGTCCCACAGGACTCAGTCCTGGGACCCCTACTGTTTGCCATATATTTTTCAGAGGTACGGGCTAACACAGGTGGACTACAGCAGGCTGTGTTTGGTGATTACTGCAGACTGGGAGCCATAACTGACAGTCCAGCTGTCACAAACGTCCTTCAAGGGGCCTCACATCGACCAACATAGGATGTCAGAATGATTGCCTCCAGCTAAAGGCCACATACTGCATGGTCATTCCATTTTGGGAAACTACACACACACATATTAACACATGAGTAGCAGACACTATAATTCAGACGATGTAATGGGTATGTGGGGACTACATTACATAGTGATTTCTCCTTTGACAGTCATATCTGTGAAGTAGTTAGGACATCCGTCTATGTAGGCCATCTGATTACTTAAGGGTTTGCATCTAAACACACTTAGGTTATTGTGCCCCTTTACTCATCAGTCATCAATCCCATCATCGAGTATGATAACCCATTTTGGATGTACCTCAGAAGACACATCCGACAGCTCGAAGGGCCACGAACGTACCTTGCAAAGAGGGATAATGCCCTCAGATGTGTCCTATGCTGATAGACTGCATAAACTCAGTGGCATCTTGTTTACTCAGAGATTATATTTGCTGGCCAACAAAGCTGTGTCCAAGTCAGGCTTAATGAATGTGCGCCACCTATGGGAATCCATGTCACAGTGAGCCACACACTGTAATGAGCTGCACCTTGCCACAACCATAACTGGAAGATGCTGGAGTGACAGATTCTTGTCACAGGTACTCCCCATGATTTGGAACCACATCCCTGATTACATTATACAAAGCCCCTCACTAACACTCCAGGAAATCCTTGCAGAGTGGGTGGGGAACAGTGGATACATCCCAGGGATCCCGCAATTGTTTCTGCTCCACAGAGGGACAGTTAGCTAATCAATGGGGTGGGGACAGCAGACACATTTTGGCTATGCTTATGAATGGCCTTGGGCAGCTAGGCATGTACCTACCTATGTACCTATGAACCTACACATACAGTATCGACACATGCTGATAGCTTAATTTACTGTTCAGGTATTGACTTACCTTGTGCCAATGGCAGTTGTGTGTACAATAGTTGAGGGCTGCCTATGTAGGATGCACACAGTAGACCACCTATACATGACAATTTACAGGTGGTCGTGTGTGTGCCATCCATGTTGGCTATGTGTGCAGGTGGAGAAGGGTGTCAGTCTGTAAGTGCCTACATTGTCAGTGTGTGTGCTGTACGTTCCCTCTTTGCCAAGGCATGTGCATACTGGGCACGCCTCTGTCTGCCTACTGGGACTGGAACAGGGTGTTCATGGTCTGAGTCCCTCTGTGCCTGTGGGGCCCTTGGCAATGGTGGTGGACTGTGAATGCCTTTACCATTCTGTCCCTGCTGCAGCTGTTTCCGCAGGATCATATTGTGTAGCATGGCACATACTATGAAGATGTGGGCACACATGCCTGGAGAGTACTGCAAGTCTCCACCAGATATGTCCAAGCAACAGGACTGTGATTTCAGCATCCCAAACACACACTCTATGATGATTCTGGTTTCTGCATGTGCCTTATTATGGTGTTCTTGCATGGGTGTGTGTGCATTTCTGATGGGAGTCATCATCCACGGTTCCAGTGCATAGCCAGCATCCCCCACCAGGTGGCCATATGGGATGTCCCCCTGGAAAATACCTGATACAGCTGTGAGGCATGCCAGATGTGGGAGTCGTGATAGCTTCCAGGGCTGCCAGCACATACATCCATGATAATGCCCTGGGAATTGCACATGACCTGGCAGTTGATGGAGGGGTATCCCTCGCGGTTTATGTAGCGCCTACCTTGCTCACCGGGTGGTGTTTTGATGTGTATATACTTGCACTCTATTGTACCCAGTACCTCCGGGTAGTCTGCCACATGGTGGAAGGGACGCATATTGCTGGCCAACTCCTCCTGCGTTCAGGGGAAGTATATGTGCTCATTGGCATGCGGTCACATGGCATCCAGGAACTGGTGGAGTACCCTGGATGCTGATGCCTGTGAAATCCCCATGATATCCCCAGTTGGCCTTTGAAAGGTACCTGTGGCTAGTATTCTCAAGCTTACACATACCTTCGTGTCCACTGGGTTGGGTTCCCCTCTGTTATTTCTGGCTCTGAGGCATGGTCAGCACAGCTCAACAAGTTGCTGTATGGTGTCCCTGTCCATCCTGTAACGCTCTACTATCTCCAGATCATGTAGCCCCCTGAAAGGTTACCCTGGGTCTGAACACTCTTCTCCTCCTCCGGTGCCTGAGATGGTTGTCAGCATCATCCTCCACACCACCGTCAGTCTCCAACACATGCTGGTGAATCAAAGCTATGGCAGCCCCTAACATGTACATATTAAAAGTTCCCCATCTGTATACACCAATGGTGCAGAGTGTCTGGGAATACACAAGTGTATGTGAGGTGCTTTCACTTTATACTATTGTGGAATGGATGCTGCTAGTGTAATTGGGTGTGTATATGTAATTCCAGCTGCAGGGTATCTTAATTATGGGTTTTACAGCAGGTACTGCTTCTGTGGGGCATTCGCTTGGCTGCCATGATTCATCTATTGCCCTTTACTTCATTTTTCAACCCGATTCCCCTCCCATTGTCAGGCATGCATCTAGCTGCCTGCTTTTTTGTTTTGTACTTTCCCAACGCAGGATTGTGTAGCAAAATGTGTTATGTAGCTGATCTACTGAAAGTTTGCTTTGTTCTGCTGTGACAGTTCTCTTTTCTTTGCAGTATGACACCTCCCCTTTCCTGTTCTGCAGGTAGCTGCTAGCAGCTTTGTTAGCTGTTGTCAATGGCCCACTGTGAGTTTTTAGGTGTTAATTACTCATTTGTACTCCAATTACCATGCTACAGCATTTCCTTATTGTCTTCCCGTATCCTTCCTGTTTCAGCTGTGGTGCCCGCCGCGCACAGCCATTTACCAGGGTTTGAGCACATTTTCATCCACATTCACATTCACTTTTGGTTACCTTGTGTGCTCTCAGCTTAGCAAAGCTATGGCTACTTGCACACCCCTATCCTGCGGCTTTGCTTAGCAACAGGCAACCCGGATTAGCAATGCTCCAATGTGCTTACAACTAAGATGGTGCACCCCTTTCTTGATGTCACCTTTATCTCCAGGCCACACCTTGGTGTTGTACCGCTACACTTGAGGTTACCATGCAGAACACTGTCAGAGACCCTTAGCAACCCTTGCGCCATGGTTGTGGTGTAGCATGTGTGCCATTGACTATTATGGGGAATTCATGAAATGTGTTGCATTGCAGTTTTATTACATGTAAATATATTTTCATTGTGATCCCATTTGTGCACCAATACACTGCGATTTTACTTTGCGTTAGTGTGGCCATGACATTAAATGTTCTTTTTTATATGTTGTGCATGTTGTTTTTATGCCAATGGCTATATATTTAGCCATTGGCATATATAAACATTATAATACATGAGTTTGGTCCACTGTCATGGCTCCGATTTTATGTCTGAAAAAATGTAAACCTTTTTTTGGTTTAAATTTCTGCATGCTTATGCTACACCTGCACCACTTCATGAATCGCTATATACCTTCATTTGCATGCTACACTGCTGCACATGGGGTAATTAGCATACATGCGGTGGGAGCTGCACAGCTGTGGAGTATGCTGTTAGTGCATGTGGAGACAGCTCATACCTGAATTGCACGGCGGCCATATTTGGAGTTAGATCGCCGACGCTACGCCTGCACCTGACACAAGCCTCATGAATCCCGGGGATTATTTAAGAAAAGGTTTTTTTTTCTTAAATAATGTCATTGTATAATAGCAATAACCGACTCCGTGGCTGTGGTATATTGAAGTTTACCTAAGGCTGGCTTTATTTAATCACTCGGGCTTCAACCTCATGATTAAACCACACCAACCATTGGTAAATCTTCAATATACCACACCACATCATCAGTTACTGCTTAATTACAGCATGCTTCAAATACATGGACAGTCACATGATATGAAGGCTGTGTAACTATACACCTGTATTTTCTATACAAAGAGTTAATGTACTGCAAGTATCATAACAAATGTGTAAATCATGGTGTAAATCATGGCACACAACATTAACATAACACATACTGTATCAGTTCTGGATTTCATTATAATCAGACCTGTTTGGATGTCTATAATTGGTTTAGTATAGTTAGATACATGCCCACCAGCACTTCTATTAAAAAGGGGGAAAAAACGCCTTACTGTAGCAAATTGACTGCTATATTTGTAGCAATAGGTTTATTATAGTTAGCTAGATGATCCCCTCAAGTTCTTCCATTAAAAAAAATGCAGAAACCGTTCTTCTGTCCCAATTGCTCCTGCGGAAACTACCCCTTTTGCCCCACCCTTGCTATGCTTCTGAATAGAAATAACTTGATGCAATGCTGTATGTGTCATATCAGTACACTTACATAGTGTTGTCCTTTGCTGTAAATGAACAGCTGCCAGTAGTGGCGGATTTAGGCATGGGCGCAGTTGTGTGCGCCAGCCCCTTTTTCAACTTTCTTCTTTTTTTTTTGCGCCAGCCCCTTTTTCAACTTTCGTCTTCTTTTTTTTTTTTTTTTTTTTGGGGGGGGGGGGGATCAGGTGCATCTTTCCCAAAGAATTCTGTCACCAATGCACCAAGTACATCGGAGATGTGATTGGAGGTTGCTGTCAGATGATTTTTTTTTTAATAACATTTATAACGGTCCTCCTCCAATTGCATCTCCTCTTGTAATTTAGGTGTGTTGGTGAGACCTCTTAATAATCGTTGTGTAAGCTGTTGTCAGAAGACAATCTTGTTCAATTTTAAAATAAAAATTAGATGAACAAAGTTTATTACTACTGCTACGAGTGATCTGCTAAGGTAATGTGCTGATTCTTTTGACTTTTGACACGTTAACAGCTGATGAAAGACTACATGCTCCCATGTATTATACAAACTGTGCAGGTGTGGTAGAATAGGGACTTGAGGAAAGATAACTGAAAGGATGTAGCCACGATCAGCCTTTTGTATAGGTGAGGAATTGTTCTGACTCCTAGATAACCCCCTTGTGCCTACTGTGACGTCAGTAAAGGTGAAAGGGAGCTGAAGCAGGAAATTTTACTGGGTGTAATAATGTTATTGTTTAACCTCATACTGCCTTCACTAAAAGCTCTGTCACATCTGTTTCTTGTAGTAAGTAGAGATGCAAAAGTTCTGACTTAAATGCTGGTGGACTAGTGCTTATACTATTCCTGTCTCTCATTCAAGGGTGTATTCAGGAATACGAACTGTTAAATATCGAAACACGCATTATCACTTGGAATGAAATACCATTTTTATGGCTTTGAGTGGCAAAGTGCAGCAACATTCACACGTTCTTTAGCAGCAACAGAATCAGTGTTCTAAGTAAAATAAGTAACATAACCTCTCAAGTGTCCTTGGTTTTGCCTGTAAATTTTGGGTTGTACCTCATAAATTTGAGAATCTGTGACAGAATAATGAGTGAGGGTTATAGTCATTACATAATTCAAATAATTAGTTACAGACTGTTATAAATTCTCCTGCTCGGTCAGCTTTCTAAGTGAGTATTTAATTAGAGTTGAAAACTTAAATGCACAAAGTAGAAATATGAGATTTTGCAGGACAAATGATACCCATGGTTAATGCAAAAGAGAGAAATTCATTTTTTTTGCCAAAATAAATGCTCAGTTTTGCAGAGCTTGATGCTTATGCTGTTTCATATAACATTTATGTGTTTCAGATACAACATATTTTTTTTGCAACTATTAAAGAAAACTTAGGAATTTTTTTGTCATAAAATCTCTGCACATTTGCTATTTTTTCACAGGGACAATAATGTGAAACAAATACACTTTTTTTATTAAGAATTTTTTGGAAACTACATGACTCAACGAGCTCATAACAAAACTGTTTAAACCACTTCAGTGTCTCATTGCTATGATGATGGTTTGGTGTCTCGTTGGTATGATGATGGAGCCCCTGTGTAGGTGAAGCTACTTAGAATGGTCCATTTAGTTTAAGGATATGTGGGGGTATTCTGTATTTAGGCTGTGTTCCCTTATGGATATTATGTTCCCTCTCTGTTTATAACTTGATTTAATCCACAAAGTCTACCTGCCTGCTTGATGGCTGCAATTTTGGATGGAATGGAGCTGACTTAGCAAACAGATTGATCTTAAATGTACTTGTTTTGTGGACTACTTTAGGTATGAGAAGGGCACACTCGCGGTTGAAAACTTTAGGGCAAGTCTGCTGTAATGGATTAGTAACTACATAATTGCCATCAAAACTTCAACTTTTCTAAATACTTTTCTTGCAGAGTATGTGTAGTGAGTTTTGTAAAATGTGGGGCATGAATGAATATAAGCTGTATCAAATGCATATTCTTGAAGAGCTTTGTGCAAAGGTGTCTGTTTTATGGGGGATGCAAAAGAGTTGCAACATCTAATCCCATGTGGTACATACCTTGTATGCTTTTGGAATAAATACATTTTATTGTGTAAAATAATGTGTTGACTTTATTAATACAGTAAAAGTTTGAAAGCTGTAAAGTATTTTTTTTAATTTAAATGTTTATGTTGGCTTGAGAAGTTTTGAGCACTTTGTTCATGCAGTTAAAACTGATGCAGACATGCTTGATGAATGAGTGACAAAATGTTAAAAAAGGTTGCCTCTAAATTGTAGCAGAAGGACCAAATCATTCATTACAACTTTTAAACATTCAGAGGAAGCATGCATAATGATGGAAACTTTTGATTCATTCAAGATGTACATGTTTTTGTTACATAATTAAATCATTCCTTTAAAAATCTGATGTTAATTGTTTAATTGTGCGGCTTTCTGAAATCAAATATATGAACTCTGATTTCTTTATTGTTACTATGTTCTTATAGTTATTGCAAATTAATTTAGATGTACATTGGGAAGAAAGGGATTTTGACTTTTGTAAATTCTACTAGCGGTACAGAATCCTGTTTGCAGTGTTTTACCTGAAGAAAACAAAGTGAAAAAGAACCTTTCACTTTCCACAGGCAGACAGGTTTAATACAGGAAGCTACACATGTTTGCAGATGTACAAATGAAGCAGCAACTGTTCTAAACTTTTATGCTGTCTTGAATGTGTGTGTGTGTGTGTGTGTGGGGGGGGGGGGGGTAATGTCTTGAAAAAATATAGGGCGTTCTGAGAAATGCAGTATTTCCATTAAAGGTGTGGTGATGCAGGTATAGTCTTTTGATTGTGCTAGGAACAAAGGAGTGTGCAACCCAACCAGTCATTCGCACTGCTAAAAGTGCCCTGTTCATTATAGCAATACTGTGAGGAATGACATGTATGTATTACAGTGTCATGGTATCTTGTAGGGAATTGAAATATGAACCATACTTAGTTGAACTCTGTAACTGTTTTTAGTTTCTAACAAGTCCTGTAATGTTTGTTATTCACCACTCTCTGTGAAATCAGTTTTCCTCAGTGGTTAAAGCTATGAGATGTAATGAAGTCAATCCTTTTGCCTCCAGTTTGATTTCCTCAATATTATTTTGCCAGTCTGATAATTTATCAGTAAGTCATGTAACCACATAGCATTCTTTGTTTACCTCTAAACATATGCACTTGTATTTGGTGGATTTACTGGTTAAAAAAATCCTTGCGTCTCTTTTGAGACATCAGTGCCCTCCAAATTGTTTAGTATACTGAGTCTTCCTACTCCAGTTTATCTTGAAAAATATAGCACAAAAGTAAGGTTAGTAACACAGTGGTGTAGCGACTAGTGCTGCTGTCTTACAGGCTTTATTTCTGCAGTTCACTTCTTGGATGTGCTGTCTCCTGTATAGTCTGTCTGTCTATATATATGTCTTTCCTATACCAGTGTTGGCGTTCTTTTCGGTGCTTTGATTTCCTCCCACATCCCAAACACATACTGCAAGTGAATTGGCAGTCTTCAAAACTGTTTGGGTGAGAGAGCGATTTTGTGTGTGTGTGTGTGTGTGTGTGTGTGTGTGTGTGTGTGTGTGTGTGTGTGTGTGTGTGTGTGTGTGTGTGTGTGTGTGTTTGTGATCAAGTAATCATCTGCTTGATCTGATTGCAGATAATCTTTTTGTATTTTAAGATATACCCCTCTCTTTAGAGACTGATTGATGTCTGAACTGATATCCTCAGGTAATCTGGACAGCATCTCTGTACACTATGGTTCCTGTAACTTAAGTTCTCCTTTGATGGCCATTTATCCTTTCAGGTGTTTTGCTGTACTTAGTATGTTGTAGGTAGTTCCACCTTACTTTCAAGGTGCTTGTTTACTTAGATATGGAAATACTGCATATCTTATTAGGCTATGTCATCTGTTTGAGTAAACTGTGCTATATTTTGAGTCATGTTTAGAAACTTTGTTTCTGAGTGATGCCATCCTACACTCATAGTTAAGTTGGAAGAGTTATAATGATGTTAGGTACACAAATTTCCCACTCCAGATTTTTGGTTGGGTGTATCTGCTTTCCAAGAGCCTTTGTCTATATTTTTGATGTCTGTAGGTTGAGAGGTATTGTGACCTCAAAATGTTTATGTATGCTTCACCTGTTGGTGAGATGAAAGGAGTTTGGTAATTGGCTAGTATGTAGCAGATTATCTTATTTACATTTTCAGTACATGAAGTGTTTCTAGGTCATTATTTCTCTATATAAGCCTAGATATGATGGAGCTCTGGAGAAATACAGACAACCCTCCACCAGCCACAAGGACTTTCAAAGTAGTATGCATTGACGTTAAGCAGGAAAGCTGTGTTCTTAGCACATAGGATAACATCATATGACTCCTAGCTAATCTGTAAATGTGACACAGTCACTTTAAATCCCTTTTATCCCATCAAATGTGGTAAAAAAAGTGATATTGATATTGGCGTAAAATGTTTTAATAGTCGCTAAGCAAGCAAGGAGAATAGACAAAATGCATACATCCCAGCTACAGTGGTACCACCTAATCTGCAGTAGGGATTTTGTCTATAGTGGCTAACTTATGAGTAAATTCCTCAGCTCTGTGAATGCCTGCTTTAGAGTGTCTGATTGCCACTGAGTGTTGAAGGGGATAAAACACAGCCTATCCACAACTACCTCAGCTGTCTACTACATTTGTTTACTGTACTACAGTTATATTTGGTATCTTGAGATACCTTTTAGTGTTAATTATGAGCAGGAACATTGTATTAGAGGTCATCCATACATTTATCTGTCAAGTGAATGTATATTGCTTTCTTTTTACATGTCAGAGCATCTTAAGGTGATCTTTACACCTCCCCCCTGGAAACTAGTGTCCCATTTTCTCACTCCCACCCATGTAGTTGACTAACCAGACTGTGCCCCCCCACCTTTCGCAGATTCCTGGATCTGCCATTGGCCAGAGTAAATCCACAAGTTACTGAAACATGTTTTAATCATGCACTCCGCAGTTGAAGTCTTACCACAGCTATAACTCAGAACATATATGAAGTCATGACATCATAACATGTGTTGCAAAGAAGTTACCTCCAATACTATCTACTTTAGCAGACACAGTTAATATGCAGCTCTGTAGAGTGTGTTGCATGATTGTCAGGGGTTTCAAACTGGTAACATCTATCTGTTGGACAACTGTGGCAGACAAGAGTAGATTAAGCAATGAATGTAGATATGGCACAGTAAGAGGGCTCTATTTTTTAGGTAACGCAGTTCATGTTAGGGGAGACGTATTAACCCATTATAATAGGATAGTGATGACATCCTATCAAGTGTATTCTTCATGGCACATCAGATATGCCTCAGTCTGTGGTATCAGTAGTTGATCTACATCTACCTGAGATCTGGCCTCAGCATGTGGCATTGAGAGAAGCCAATGCTGAGAATGTCAGTAAATGCTCAAAGGCATTATTCATTTCCCTAGTAATAATGATCTGCACTGCATGAGTTCATGCAAGCATTTATATGTTAATGCAATTATTTTGTTCACACTCTAGGGCTTTATAGGAAATGAGGGCTTATACAACATTACTTAATAAGTGCCATGCTGCGAAATCACCACAAAGTGTGAGTGAGCCTGTGTTATAATATTTTCTTGTGTTTTTGTGTTGAGTAGAAGTGGTTATTTTAGTCCTTGCTGTACTTCTTTGTGAGCATGCATAGTATAATGCTACTGTAGATGCACACCATTGAGTAAAGAGATCATTAGGTAATTAATGTCATGAAATATTTGTTGTCATTTGTTCTTCTTTGCCAATACTTAATTGAACAAGCTTCTGGAATGTTGGATTTGCCAACATTCATGCGATGGAGTTAGTGACCAACATGAGGATACCGACATTTGTCACGGTCCCCATTTGGGATACGTGTAGTGTAAATCTTCAACAGGTCACTTGGTAATACACATTAATGTTTCACCTGGATGTGATGTATGTTACTGTAGTGTCATACAGGTCTTACTATTGTTTTTAACAAGGCTCACTTCAGGGCTAAATATCAGTTACAGTATATTGCATTCACATCTGTACATTAATAGACTTGTTTATGTCAGTATGTATAGTGTGGCACTTGCACTACTAAGAACGCACCTCAGATAACTGATTACCATATATTTTTATTACTGTAGTCACAAATAATTACCTGACATTTACTACATTTGCCCATTAGCTGATATATTAATGGCATAATGCTGGCATGGACTTTTATCTTGCCCAGGTCTTGAGGCAGCTACCTATCTATTTGTAATTTACCCATACATACATCACATGTATACTGATGTATAATTATATGCATCATGTATATTAATATACATCATGACATTCAGAAACAAAATTCATTTGTCAGATGACATACTACCCTTGAGGTGTTATTTATTTTATGTCATGTTCGCAGTGCCACATTACCATGACTCAGTTTGCATGTATATACGTCACATCTGCTATTGTTAAACAACAAGTACTATGTATACTAGATCATTACTCTGTTCATATCCTGATCAATGTGACACATCTATGTGTCATGAACTTTTGTATTTTACTATATACATGCATACACACATACACAGCATGCATGAATGATGACAAACTTTCTACCATTCACAACATGTAGGCTGCTGCCATAAATCCTTTTATCATTTATAAATACTGTTACTGGAATGATTGCACAGGTGCCCATGATTCTTCTCAGTATTTCTACATTGTCACAGGTGTGTACACTGCCATAACAACATCAGTCTTGTTTCCCTCATACACTCAAAGCCAATGGCAGCCTTATTATTCTTTAATCTTTATGCATGTTCTAACATTGATCATGCGGATGTAATTTATTACCTTAGATCACCTCCACAGTATACATTACAAGGGCAGAGTACATCCATACATCTGTCACACAGTTGTAGCTTAACATTCTCAATATAATCATGTGAATAACATATTACAGAAAATGTATAGTGGCAAGCGTGCATTTAGGTTTTATACTAATGTTTATAATTTACATTAATATACAACACGTTTGTCTAATGCATGTTTAACTTTACAATACCCTTCTAAAACACAGAATTTGGCACAATTCTAATTATAGAATTTGAGACATACTGCTATAAAGACAGCATTCTAATGATTAAGAACAATGAAGTGTTTTTTCTCTAAAGCACATTATATCAACAAGAATTCAGGCAATGTAAAACAATAATTGAAACTAAAATGGTTATATAAATAAATGAAACTGGAACAGCATGATAAAGAAGCAATGTAAGAGTTATAAAAGACTAGTAATAAATGATAACAATAATCGGTACTTGCGTATTATCGAAACCATGTCTTCTCGCAACCACATAAGTAGCGAATGAAACTACAAGGCATACCATATTTCCGTCATTACAGCATTATAGTGATTCCAAAACTTGAACATCAACTGAAATTCATTTTATTGGATATTTTACAGTTTAGTGTTTAAGACAGAAAAGCAGGGTGGGGGCTGATCTTGTTCAACAGCAATAAAGGTAACACTCGCATTATTACAACTGCATTTTTTCGCAACCATGTTATTCATGAAGAGTTCTGCTCAATAAAGAAAGTTTTCTTTAATGTTTCAGTGTTTCTAATGTTATTTCGTAATAATACTTCTTTTTAAAAAATGCTAGCAGATGGGACATGGACAAGCATTACTTCACCATAAACAATATTGTTTACACTTTCTCATATAACCTACAGAATACTGAGCTGACTCGCTAATTTAATGGTGAAAAATTAAAGCTGTAATAAATGTAATGTATGAGTCACACATTCATCCATCACTACATACAGTTACCACAGTTCTGGACACAATGACTCCTTCCTCAATAACATGAATAATGTGGTTGTGCTGTTTGGAATGTGGTTGCAATAATACATAAATGCCCAATAATCTATGGCATTGCTAGCAATATAAACAACTGAACAGGTGCCACAGACCACTAACAAAAATGTATTAAATGTAAAGAATCATCCAAAATAACCACATTTTAATGACTATCAAATTCAAAGATAAAAGACAACTATTTCTGAGCCAATATATCCATAGTCGGTCTCAGTTATGACATCTGCAAGAGGCAGTCAGGTGGCAAAAACAAATAAACTAACAAGAAAAACAGAAGTAAAGATTCAGGTGATCTAAATTTAGTCACATCTAAAAATGTTCTGAAGGAGAAGGATCCGCACTAACACAGAGAGTTATCTATAGTCCCACCCTTCATTGGTACATAGTGGTAATCCATGAATAGCAGTGCTATATAGATATGTAAATGTAGTCGGTGTGCATTATTCACACTGACAACAGAAAAACAGGGGCATATTGATAAATACACTTACTTAAAGTAACAAAGTTAAGTACTTCAGGATGAACATTAAGGGGATGTGTTTTACATGGATAAGATGTCTTAAACACTGGGATATTACTGGGATTCACAGAGACTGATAGGGAAATGGCATAATTTTAGTGCTTGTGTATACAGAGTTGAACTACTGAAGGGATCCATGGGGAAATGGTGCCATTTTAGTACTTGTGCATACATGATCATACTACTGAAGGAATCGCTGGGAAAAATAATTAAATTTGGGTTATGTAAGTGCTTGTGCTTACATGATTCATAGATTGCAGAAACAGATATAAAACACACAGCGATATTTTTAAAAATGGATGTGTACACAGCTAACTTTTCAGACTATGAATCATGAAAACAGTTCATTAGCAAACTCTGTTTTGTATAGTTCCTCATTTGTATCTCGTTATACTTAATTTTCTTACATTCGTTCGTGGGCTTTGTGCATGACCATAAATGAGTTCTATGAATGGCTATTACAAACATCACAAATAACCCTACAGTGTTCATGCAAACACTGTGAATACCATCCACTTTCTCAAAAAACAAGCTAAGACCAAAGACCAATGATACAGTTTTAAGCAAATAATTTCACAGCTGCAATTCTTAAAACAAGATTCTGCAGATAGTATTCTAGACACAGAATTCTACAAATAAGCTTTTAAAGACAGACTTCTGCAGTAAGAGTAAATTGAATTTTAAACACTTAACTTTACGTAAACTTCTAGTGATAGAGTTCTAAACACAGAATATTTGTGAATAAATTTTAGAGGCAGAATTATAAACTCAGAATTTTATAAATGGAATTCAGAATGCAGAACTACACATGTAGAATTCTACACCTGAAATTCTAAAATGAACTTCATGGGTGAATATTCAGATAACTTCTCTGAATGGCCATTTTACCCTAGCCAATAATATGAGGTCAGAATTAAACACTGTATCTTCTTTCTATGAGGTAAACCTTTAACTATTATAACAAACTCATTCCCATTTAAAATCGGGAATATATTGAAAAAACCTTCATTATATCCTTTTGTTGTTTCCTCTTTGTGGGTAATTACCAGACCAATGATTCGAGGAGGCTGTTACAGGCCTAGCTATGCTTCCCAAATATAACTGGATGTCAGAATCTAACCCTATACTTTGTATCTGTGAGTAAAGACCATTACCATTATGCAAACTACCCTCTCCACAGAGAATCCTGCAGCTAAAATTCTAAAAAAATAAAATAAAATAAAAAGTTCTTATGATGGAATTCTATAAATATTTTGACATGTAGAATTCTACAGCTGGAGTTCTACAGAGAATTCTAAACACAGAATTCTATTAATAGCATTATAAGCGCGGAAATCTACAGCTGATATTCGGAGTACAGAGTTCTAAACATAGAATTATTAAGCAAGAATTCTAACTATTGAAGCCTACAGATAATTTTCTAAATAAAGAATTCCTCATATAGAATTCTGTTAATTCAATTTGATGCACACACATATTATTGTCTAGCTAGAGCTCTGCATAGAATTTTAGAGATAAATGTTGTTGCATAGAAATCGTCACTACAATTTAAAGCACAGAATTTTATGGGTAAAACTGCAATCATGGCATTCCACAGAAAAATCTAAAACTAAAATTTCACAGATAGAGTAATGAATTCAAACCACAGAATTACACAGATACAGTTACAGATACATGCAGATACAGTTACACATAAAGAGTTCTTAAGAAAGAAATAATGGCAACCCTTTGCTTATAAATATAGATTTCCATTGGCATTTGAGGAAGTGACTTTGAAAATGTATTACCTTTTAGAGAATGTTACTGGCAAGTATTACTAAATTCTAATACAAATCCAGGATTAATGGGCTCTATAAAGTGTAAATGGCAGTTAAAATATTAGCTTGAATTTTTAGTGTGTGGTGTACGTAGTAAGTGATTACTTCATCATTTCCTTGGAGATTTATGTCATGTGATTTGTAGTAAATCCTGTATAATAGCAATTGTTTTGAACATTCATTAATCTGATGAAGTTCCTTGTTTAAGGAATCAAAATACTTACTTATTGTTTTGTGATTCTTTAGATTTTGTTTTACTTAGGCCAGCAATCCTGAATACCTACACTTCATGCTAACTCTTTGTGAGCGATGAGCAGTGGCGAGTGTACTAATTTACATTCATTAAACCTCTCTGCACATTGAGCTGGGTGCCAAACAAGGAAAAGCGACAGAATATGCTAATGGAGGAATAAGTAAGCGAACTGCTTACTAATTAGGCAATTCAACCCAGTGGAGTGATTCAGGAACATATAAAACCCATGCATACATGTTGCACTCCGTTTTGGACTGAATTTTAATACTCTCTGGAATACAGCCACAAAGAAAATATTAGGGGAGGGCACTGCTATCACTAATCTGTATGAGCAACAGGCTTTAATGCAAGGTTCTTGACCCTGAGTAAAGCAATAATAAATATAAGTACAAGTAACAGTTTCAGTAAGCTAGATTTAAAGATCAATGTATGAATGAATACTGATATACATATACACATGCCCACACAAGTTGCAGGTGATCATGATACTTCAATACCAGATGTGCCTAGACAAACAAAATGGAAACGGATAAAGGTATGATAAGCATTAAACAGAAGATGACACATGAAAGAAAACTAATTATAACTAAAAACATATGTTAAAATACTGTATATGTGTGTGTGTGTGTGTGTGTGTGTGTGTGTGTGTGTGTGTGTGTGTGTGTGTGTATATATATATATATATATATATATATATATAGGTGTGTGTGTATGTATATATATATATATATATATATATATATATATATATATATATATATATATATATATTTATATATATATATATATATATAGAGAGAGAGAGAGATGCATATCTGTGTGTGTGTGTGTGTGTGTGTGTGTGTGTGTGTGTGTGTGTGTGTGTATATATATATATATATATATATATATATATGAATATATATATATAAATATATATATATATATATATATATATATATATATATATATATATATATATATATATATATACCTGAAGCATCAACAGTAGACATATTGGCCAACCCCTGTGAGCTAACTGGATCCCTTTGAGTTGACAGAAACACATTCAAGCATGCGTCACCAATAAATGTTTGTAAATAAGTAATCCATATGAAATACACACATCTAGCAGATAACTGTAAAATCCCCCAAGCCCCCTGCCAATAACAGAACTGAATAAGGTGAAAGAAATATGTCTGGAAAACAAAACAGCATTAACAAAGAAACAAGTACATGAAATGATATTTTGAATATAGAATGTTATTTTCTTTTAAGACATCTGTTAACAATTCTAAGGACATGTGGGTAAAATAAAACTATGTAATAAAAGTCAATGATCCATTTTTGACACTGGCCATTAACATGTATTTACAGAAAGGAATTTAACAAATTGTATACAACACTCATTTAAGTGATGAAAATTAGAGATCCCATACAACACAACCATTCCCCCTACCCTATAGCAAAAAACACAAATGTCAAGGACACAACACTTCTACTGGGATAACATTCATTTATGTCAGAAATAAACAGTAGCCTTACCATAGAATATTTTTGCAATGTCACCTTCACATTGCTACTTCTAATATAAGTTTTAATATGTGTTTACATCCTCAGAGAAATGTTGCTATAAAGCCCTGTAACATTAGAAGAGGACCATTGCAATAGCAACTGCAACATATACCATACCAACACAAATGGGCAAAGTGTAGACATCACTCAATTTTCTATTAAAACAATAATAACACCATAACTGTCTAAGTATTACTTCTAAAAAACATAAAATACCTTGACAGAATTTGTAGTAAAGTTCTCCAAAAGTAATGCAGTTGCAGCAGTTTAACTCAGTCAGACAGCAGTGTATGAAGCTGGTTAATCCAAGAAACCTTTCCTACTATCATACAAGTTCCTTATATAGTATATATTAAACCCTGTAGACACAGTGAATATATAAATCAAATAACAGTTTGATTATCAGTGATCATCATGTTCATAGCTCATTATCATTCATGAATTATTCAATCTGCTCAGATTGCAGGAGAGGTGAACATGGTGAGAGGACCTACATGATGCTGTGCACCTGCGTTAGCAGTACTAGAGTGAGTATTGAGAAACAGGTCTTGCTAATGGCTTTTAAGAGTAACTCATTTGTAATAGTGCACATATAGGTAAGAGATTAAGACTCCTGCCACTTTGATGTACACTTCAAGACGGTGTGTCAGGGAGAATAGACTTACTGAAAACTATGTGATTACATTGGCTGACTTAGGAGATGACCTTTATACCATCTTTATGAATATATGTTTAAGAAGTAATTGCACCACTCAGTAAAACATTTCTTTAAGTTATATAAAATACATAAGCTGTAAACATGCAAACAGAAACTTCCAAATTGAAAATAATAAAGTTAAAAACACATCAAAACTGAGTACTGCTCACAAAAGAAAGGAAAAACACACTCTTGTATTATATACATTTGCTTGTATTGTTCATAGGTTCATAGGTAGGTACTAGGCTATTGGCCCTAGGGCCTATATAAACCTAGCCAAAAGATAAAAGGTGGCTTTTGCCACCCAAGAAAATTATTTTCCTGTGCCACTGTCGAGTAGAGCCACAGAAGTGATCCCTGGGGTGAATTTCCTATCTCTCATCCAATCAAACGATTTTTCTTGAAGAGTGCTAACGAGGAGCTTTGTTTGATATCGATAGGTAGATTGTGACATGATTTATTAGGTTAACTGGTGAAAATACCTCATTCATCCAGAAATCTGCTGTGAAATGACAAAGGACAAGTGTGAAAAAAATGTGTATATTGCTCCCTAAAGGTAAATTATTAGAATGTCATTGCCAGAACATATGTGCTTTTCTTTCTCTGCCTCATAACATCTAAGTATAAGTAGCAAATGCAATTCTTCTCATGTTTCAATAGTTTCAGGGTTCAGATCTAGTGAGGGTGATGGCTGTGTGAGAGTAGGGATTCTTAATGTCCTCATGTTTATGGTATAAGACCACAGAGATAAGAAAACATCACAAAGACACAGTTTTATCTCATTTTTTTTGGCTTCATCCTTTGAGTGATGCTTGGCATTGTGTGTCAGTGACTGCCACTGGTCACTAGCAGTGCATGAGAGTTCACTTCTCAAAAATTAAAAACAAAATGGCATGAAATGCCATCAGTAGTGCAGAAAAGGCTAGTACCAGTGCACTTCAGTTAGCAACCTGGACAACACTAAGTGCAGAAAATCAACTTGTTATTTAACTTTCTCTGTTTCTCAAGGTGTTAATGCAATAAGTTGCTAGTAACAGTAGAGGTAATGCATGGTTTAAATCCTGATTACAGATAGTTTTACTAAGGTGATCAGAGTAACTATTGTCATAGACCTTTTATTACTAATTTAACATGAAGTACAACTCTCAGGTTGCTAAATGAAATTTGCAACCCAGCTCTGTGTAACGAATAACAACTATTCTCTATGTGAAGTATGCTAAGAATAACAATGATCATATTTAATTTAAAGTACACACGGATATATGTAATTTTTACAATAGTTTTTGGAATAAAGTACGACTCAACAGAAATATATTAGGTGTATAGGACATTATGTCATTTAAAATATATATGGCCCCTTCAACTTGTTTTACTGAACTCATTCAAACCAATGCCTAGGAAATAGTTTTACAGAAATAAATTCTGGATTCTAAATATATCTCCAGTAATATAAGTGAAAAGTCAAACATATACAGGATTGCCATAATTAGATCTCTACTCATGCCGGAATTGTTAGACCTCAGCTCAAAAGTTAAAACTGGTAGTTTTCTTGTGGCATTAACAGTTAGTAAATGGAAATAAGAAATTCAGCCTATTTAGTCATGGGTTAAATTCCCAGATGCTATCAGTCATGGTTTGTAAAATGTATATCCCAACAACACATTATGTCTCAGTTTATTGCATTTAATTACAAACACTGTTTAATACCATCATAGAATATGCCATGTCATGTCATATCAGTGTGCCACAAGAGTATATGTATGACTGACATCCACCATACCAGAGAGCAAGGGCAGAGGTGGCAAAATATATTTTTAAAGTCAGTTCAGATCTCATCAGCTAAAACATTTGAGGAATACCTAGTGGAACATGTGTAAATTCATTGAGCATCACACAAGGCTGAGTCTCACTATCATGTTTCACACCTGCAGTGTAGTTTGAAGCAATCATACCCAATGTGTCTGCAAGGCTATATGTATGCTTTCTATTGCACAAATGCAGTTGGCAACATTGTTCATCATTGTGCACTGACTGATTCACATAATATCTGAACTGGGTGCCAGTGTCCTACTATTTTTCTAGATATCCTTCAGAAGACATGACAAGAGAAGGTGATGGTGCTGCTCAATTTACAACCCAAAGTTGGAATAAAGCAGAGTCCAGGATCTTTGTGGAACTCTTCTTAAAGTGCTTCAGCCATAGGCTTCTGCAGGAGGACTATTTTGGGTCTCAGTACAAGTCCAAGGCTTTGGATTGCTTGGCCAAGGCTTTCCCCAATGCAACTGGCATTCTACACAATGGTGAACAATGTTATCACCATTATAATGTCATGAAGAGGTGCAAGCAGGACATACTGAGATGATGGAAGGCAGAATTTACAACTGTGAACACCCCTGAGTTGTGCAAGTATAGTGACCCATCACCAGCCAACACATTAGCATGCACTGGCAAGACAATGCACTTTTTCCAGTATGCTTCTTTTTTATGCTTACTGTTCTCTACAGCTGCTGAATAGATAACTAGAACTAGGGGGTGGGTCAGGAATGATTGGCATGCCTCAGGGAGGCACAGGCTAAGTATAGCTTAGGTATGAATGCAAGTGAAATCATAATACATGAAAGATTTAGTTAAATTTAAGAAAACATAGCATCTTTCCATATTAGCTTGAGTCACACACAACAGAGTAAGTAAGTCTCACCTATATATGATGTATACATGCATGCTTCATATATCTTGTAGTAATTGCATAGGCAAGGTATAAATCAACTTATCTGTGTGGGGGGTTCAAATCCAAGCAGCAGTAATTTGCTTTTAAATAATAATTTAGAATATCTATTTTCTGCCATCAGAAAGCATTAAACTGTACATCTTTGTAAACAAATTCTTTAGTTGTAATAGCACTGAGACTGATGTTTTTTTATGACAAATTTATAACTTCACATTCATATCTGGATGTGTCAAAGTTTACCATAAGTATGTGCAAATGTGGTTATATTTGGAAATATATAAAGACATGGAATTAATGACATTTAATGTTTTCTCTCCTCCTACCCTATATCTCTTTTTTCCCTTTTTTCTGAAACATTCTGCTGTAACACAAATGAGCATCAGCACAGAGACCTGTGCCAACCACTGGGATCGGACTGCCATACCTCCAAAGGTGGCTGTGGCAGCACCACCACAGGCAGCACAGCCAACCAGCAAATCTGGGATGTGACCTGTCAGTGTTGCCTCCATAACGTCTGCACTGCCTACTCCAACTCTTATCAGGTAGCTCTGCCCTGTGGCTGATATGGTGGTACCCATTGGGAGTAGTACTAGTGGAGGTGGTGATTTCATCACCTATCAGGAACTGATAGGACTGGTGGTGGACATTGTGGAGACAGGCCTCATGGGCTGAATTTGCAGAATAGAGAAAAGTCCTGCATCTTACACTCACAAAATAATACAGATATTGAAACTTTAACACATGCAAAGCTATCGGGTATCACCATAGACAATAAATTTACATTTGAACAACACATACATAATGCCATTAAAAACACATTTCAAACTAGGAATACTATACAGACGTAAACACTACATGAATTCTCATACCAAATAAAAAAAAACACTTGCCAATGCCTACTTTCTCCCCTCTCTCCTATATGGAGACAATGATCATAGTTCTGAGGGTGAGTACTAGATTCCCATAGTGCTCATGCTGGGCTCAGATGTGCCTCTGATATCTCCTTCCTATACCCAATCATGGTGCCCCTTAACCTTTTGTGTCCATCACCATCCCTGACTATCCAAATTCATCAAATTCTTGTTATAAGTTTACATTTATGTTGTTTAGAAATGAATAGCTGTGGTGCTCTCCCACAACAATCCTGCACATTCCTTTATTCTTTTCCCGGTATCCTACCCTCTCTTGCCTCTCATTTTCACCACTGTGATATCAACCACTTTTCAGATGTTTAATCTGGTTAAAAAACAGAATCACAGATGAACAAAAATTTCCTATAAAAAACAATAAATACAGTTTTTGTCCTTAACATTCATTTGATGCTTGGCATTGTGCACCAGTGGTAAATGTCAATACATCGTGTTTCATATCCTATGGCAAAAACTGAAGATGTTAATTTTGACCATAAAGGCCTTTAGCTTGGTTCCAGGTGCAAAACCTTTTCCATTTGTCCGAGTAGGCCTTCCTGGTGCTGGGCCTCCTAGCTTCCAGAATAACATCCATAACTGCTTGAGGAAGAGGAGCTGGCTGGATGCTTAGGTGATTTGCCATGCAGACAAATTTAAGGTTTTGAGCTGGCTGCGTAGATTCTGATTGTCTTGCTGTGTGAGCAAATGGGCAATTTGTGGTAAAATCCAAGGTGGCCCTGGGCCATATTCCTTAATAGTGGGTACCAGTACTGGCGTGGCCAGTCTGGGGCTATGAGTATCATTCGTGGTCTCTCCTTTCTGACTTTCAGAAGCACGTTTGAGAGAAGGCTAAGTATAGCTTAGGTATGAATGCAAATGAAATCATAATACATCAAAGATTTAGTTAAATTTAAGAAAACATAGCATCTTTCCATATTAGCTTGAGTCACATGGATTATGATCAGGTCACTGCTCATAATATTCTCATTATGAGTTCAAGACATGGATGTCAAGAAATTCACCCCAAGATCAAAACTTGAGAGACAAATCTTGGCATCCATATTAAGAACACATAAGGAACTATGATCGGTGACACGATCATAATTCTTTGAAGTTCATAGGCGGGTACTAGGCTATCAGCCCTAGGGCCTATTAAATGCTGTTTGAATTACATCGTGGTGGTTTCAAGCAATTTCTTCAGTACTGCCTATACAAGCCTAGCCATAACAATTCCCTGGCTATTTCTTCCCGCAGTATTTACTTCCCTCAACCCCTGTCTAGCAGGGTGACTGACATGATCCCCAGGGTGAATTTCCTTTCTCCCATCAAAACATCAAGGTTCCTTTTGAAGAGGGCCAAAGAGGTGCTCTGCTTGACATATATGGGCAGTCTATTCCAGAGTCTGGGGAGTCTCTGGGTCAAGAACTTCTCCCTCTAGCATGTTTTGTTCATTGTGATGACAAGGTTTAGATCCCTGGAGTGTGTGTCTCTAAGGGATTGGGGTTTCTTTAAGTGTAGCATGCCCAACAGCTCTGGGTTTGACATGGCCTTGTATGTTAAGCAGAGATTGCCTCTGAGTAGACAATATGCAACAGTGTATAGGTGGAGTTTTTTTTAGACGGTCAGCATAGGGCATCTGCTTTAGGCCTGTGATTCTTTTAGTGAAATATTTCTGCGGCCTTTCCAGTTGTTGCAGATGTCTTGAGAGGTACATACCAAATGGGGCATTGTATTCTATAATGGGTCTAATGAGGGATGAGTACAGTGGGACAATAACCTCCTTTTTTCTGGATGAAAAGCCCAAAGTGATGAGGTGTACCACATAGAAGGATTTCCTGACTGCTGTGGCGATGTGGTTATCGAAGGTGAAACCACTGTCCATCTGTGTCCCTAAGTCTCTTATCACACTTCCGGTGTTTAGTGTACTGCTACCTATGTGGTAATTCATGGGTACATGTTTTTTCCCAAAGGGGATAACTATACATTTCTTGGCATTGAGCTTGAGCCCATGGCTCTGGCACCAAGCATCTGTTTCTGTAAGGCCCTTTTGTAGACTATCCACATCATTTGGGGATTCAATAATGGCTCCCAGTTTGCAGTCATCTGCAAACTTTGTTAGCCAGAGTCCTTTAGTGTTGGCCTGTACTTCAGAGAAGTAGATGCCAAACAAGAGCGGTCCCTGGATGAACCCTGAGGTACTCCATTTGTCACTTGTCTGGAGCTGGATTTAGAGTCGGCTACTTTTACAGTGTGGGTTCTGTCAGTAAACCAGTTGGCAACCCATCGAGTGATGTAGGGATTAATGCCCAGCTTAGTAAATTTATCTATTATTCCAGAGTGGGGGATGGTGTCGAAGGCCTTGCCAAGGTCCATATAGGCTGTGTGGACCATCTTACCCTTGTCCATGACTCTGGAGATTGATTCTAAGAAGTCAATCAGATTCAGGAGACAAGATCGGCCCTCCACAAACCCAAACTGTGTGGGGTCCAGTGTTTGTAGGCTGCCACTGTCTTTGTTTATATGTTCCATGATAATACGTTCCATGGCCTTGCAGATCAGGCTCATCAGACTGATGGGGCAGTAGTTCCTGGGTCCAAGGTGGATCCCCCTTGTGGAGTGGGATAACTGTAGCTGTGCGCCACTCAGTGGGCACTGATCCTGAAGTGAGGCTATGATTAAACATGACACTTAGGTGAGGTGCCTGTTCATTTTGTAGTTCATGTAGTACATAGCCTGGGATGTTATCTGGTCCCATGGATGCTGTATTCTTAGCTTTGGAGAGTGTGTTTTATACCTGTGTGGCCATTATTACCAGAATTTGGTAATCTTTCAGTATTGAGATGGGCTTTTTAGGGGGTGAGAGGGGGGGGGTGAAGTTTGCACTGAAGCGATCTGCCAGGATATTGGTAATATCCTTGGGATCAGAATACTTAATGCCATTCTGTTGTAGCTCAGAGCAGATCTGAGCATTGCTATTTAGATTCTTGACATAGCTATGGAATGCCTTGTGGTTGTCTTTGGAATCTTTGGTAATTTTCTTTTCATAAACAGCCACCACAGACAGGGAGAATGAACCCCCTCCAACAACAGGAACCACAATGAGCACTGAAAAACCACTTTATTGAACGACAATGACAATTTTGACCTAAGTTTCATCTCTATGTTACAGACTTCTTCAGAACAAATACTTTCATGTATCACACTCCCTTATTTACCCACCCACTCCTAATTAACTCATTTACTTAAATAAATAATTGATTGTTCAAATAAATAAATACATAATTGAATAATTAAATAAGCTACCCAAACACATAAATACAATTGTTCCATACATTTCATAACTAATACATATAGGGTTAATTTAAAATTGTTTAAAAATTTATAAAAAGGAATATTCCCAATAAAAAACTACCAAAGTACACATTTTGATAATATAGAAACACCACGGTTTAAAATCATAACCCACGTGTTAGTTCAAAAAGTTGTCTCAAAACCTTAGTTTTGCATGTTCATCTAAAAATATTTAGATTGAAATCTACAATCTAATCAGCATTTTAACCTAAAATGTACTTTAGCTTCAAAATGGGAACTATACTTATACAATCACTAATATCTGGGGAGGTAGTGGCATCTAACCTCAACTGCCACTTCATTTCACAAATATCCAAGTGCACATCGAGGATACCACCTTGGTTGTCTTTATTAATCTGCTGAATAACACAAAACTTAAAATTATGTCCTGGATGTTGCCCAATATGTCTAACCAATGCGTTAGTAGTTTTCATATGCCTTATATCTAGAACATGTTCACTAATTCTTTGCCTTAAACTTCTACATGTTTTCCCAATATAAAATGCGGAACATTGACCACATTTAGCTAAATATACCACATTTTTACTATAACAATTGAAGTGCCCTCTAATATTAATAGGCACTTCTGTTACAACAATTTTGCTACCCGTGATTAAAATATACTTACACAAACTACATCTTTTGCATTTAAAATTATCCTTGTCGACTTGTGTTAATACTATTATTTTGGGCCTCCATCTCCATTTATTTTCATAACTAGCTTTGGAGGATTTTATGAGGGATCTCAGCTTCTTACTGAGGCTGGTAAGGGAGTTTTTTGCATCCTGGGATTTTCCTCTTTTCTGCAACAGTTTCTTCCTTTTGTTGTAAACTTTGTTTATGGCAATGGACCACCAGATTGGCCTTCTTTTTTTGGAGGAGACCATCTTGGTTCTATTGGAGATGGCACGATTCATGCATGAGTGGATGTGCTCGTGCAGTGCCTTAGTGTAGGATTCAGCAGTCGAATTTTCAGTTCCCATCTGCATGGGTGTCATGAAGTTTGTCACTTATGACTTGAGTAACATGAAGTTGGCTTTGGAAAAGTTTTTTATGGAGGTTTCCTTACTGGGGGTGGGAGTGGGATGTGGATGTCAAGGGTGATTAGCTTATGGTCAGACCTGACCAACAAGGGGGTGACCATAGGTGTGGAACATTGCTTTCTCATGTTGGTAATGACCAGGTCTAGGATATTGGAGGCCTGGTGGGACTAAGGATTAGTTGGTCCATGGTGTTGGAATTTATGAATTCTAAGAACCGTTGGGCAAAGGTGTTGGTACACGAGTAGTTTTCCCAGTTAATGGCAAGGTAGTTGAAATCACCCAGGATTAGGGTGTTTTGTTGCATCTTAGTATTTTCCAGTATGTTTAGAAAGGTATAGTAAGAATCTTGGGGCATGGTGGGGGATCTGTACCAAGCTACAATTTGGATTGCAGTCTTACCTAGTGTTAGTTGTACCTGGAGAATTTCAGACACATTGTGTTGGGCAACTAGCCTGGTGTTGTGAATATCCTTGGTGAATATGGACACTCTTCCACCTTTAATGTTTCGGTCCTGGTTTGGTAGCTGAAAAGTGTGTTAAGAGTTGTAGCCTGGTATTGCAGAGGTGCTCTCTGGAGCCTTGAACCAGGTCTCAGTTACTGCTAGTTAGAGGGAAGAAAAATCATGAAGTATTTTGCTGGCATTCAAAGCCATAAAACACTTAGCAGACACTGTCATAAAGGCAGTGTAATGCTGTGTCATGTTTACACTTGCTCTTCTTGTCTCTCAACTGGAGATTTTTGCAAGATGTCCAGATTATTGCTTCACATTTTTGGTTTTATTGTCATAAAATCTGTTTTTTGGACAAACCACTGAGAAATGAAGTCACTAAATAATGACATACATAGGATTTTCAGAGTTTGTATCTTTCAGAAAATGCATACTAACACATCCCATTATTCTAGCAGCTAAGTTTATTTGAGGAAGTATGGGACACATTACTGGTATGGACTGCAGGCAGAAACATATCTTTTATTTTTGCCAATGTCATTTGCTAGTAAGTAATGGCAGATTCTACTACCTTGCTCTAGACCTGCTCTATTTGTTAAAGTGGGGTCTCATGCCATTCTAGTGCTTCACTGGCTTGCCTTTCTCTAGATATTGGGAGTGTAATTACCACTCTCCATGCACTAAAGTATGATTGTTGTTGTGCAAATGTGCTTAGCCGGGCTGTACTATAGAAATACAGACTGATGGCACTACTGGGAGACAGTTACACTTACTTGTTAATTATTCTGCTTTATGCAATGTATACCTTATGGAATGTTACAGTTGTCATTACTGTGGTTGAAGACTGATTCCTAAATTTCCCCCTGCTGCAATCTTCTGTTACTGTCCCTTCACATGTGTGATTTTTAGCATACGAAATACGACTTCCTATGCAGTAGATATCGCTAAGATCTGTAAACTGCTTTGGACAGTGTAAAGGGTTCAAATCCAGAAACATATCAGAAATATGTCAAGCATTTTTTATTTTCTTTTTCACATTAACATTATTTGTGGAATTTTTTTATTACATATGTTTTTATCCCAGAATCATTCTGCTTATATCTTCATCATTGTTCCACCATCCCACCCCTGCTTTGTCCTTACTTCTTAACAATTTATCGTACACTGTATGACAAAACTGGTTTTATGACAAACCTCAGATCAACACACTATAATGATGGACATGTTTCCCATAAACAAACATCCCTCTCTCTCTCTCTCTCTCTGTCTCTCTCTCCCTCCCTTATTTCCTTGTCTCCTCCCCCTCCCCCTCCTGTATTATCACTCTTTACCCTCACTATTTGCATGGTATCTGGCACTTAACAGCAACACTAACAGACTGATAATGACAGTTCATGTCTTGTAACAATAACTGGTGAGTTTTTGCTTTTGGCAACATTAGTCTGTTGCCCCTCACTTTACTGTGCTTAGCCTCATTGTCCTGTGGGAAGACAGACTAATAGCAGTATTATATTACATTGGGGAGACCAAAATGGAATTCCGCATTAGATTTTTAGAACATGTCAGGGATGTAAAACATAAAAGGGAAAATAAGGTTATTGCAACACATTTTAATGCTTTTCATAATGGTGATGTGTCTTTGTTGCAGGGCACTGTTTTAGAAAGTATAAAGTGTAGTAGTGGTGATGAAAATGTTTTAAAACATAAATTGTTATACAAAGAAAGTATTTTTATTTTGTAATACAAAACTATGATCCCAAATGGCCTTAATAATGAACTCAGTTGGAAGAGTTTACTTTAAGTGGCCTTTGGGAGAATCTTATTAATTTATTGTTTAATTGATTTATAGAGGTGTGTTTTTGATTTATTGTACTATATAAAGTTTGTATTTGTGATTTGTATGTTTGATACTCCTGGAAGGTGGCAACACCGAAGCGCTAGAGAGAATAAAATATCTGTTTCATTTAAGTGGTTTCTTTTTTCATAGTCGGTGAAATTTCTAAGTGGTCAGAGTTGTATTTTAGTTCAGAGTTGGAGGAGATTGTGGTTTCGTGGTATTTCTTTCATTATGTCATCTGACCCAAATTTGGATTTGCCCAGAGTATTTCGAGAGGATTCAGTTTTGCCATTGGGAGCAGCAGGTGGAGGGGGGCTCCATTTTTCATTTGGTTTCCCAGAGAACTATTGAGCAATTTCTTACTGGTTCTCGGTCTATTCCCACTACATCTGGGGATAATCATTAAGCAGGAATGAGTGATAATTTCATTTTTGATGCCTTTGTTCAGGAAAGAACTAAAAGGGTATCTGATCTGTTTATTTCAATAGGACAGAAATTTCATAGTATGCCACCGGATACTAGAGAATTATGTCAGTGTTATGAGAGACTACTGGAGAAGGAGACGAAGGTCCATTTGAAAATATTGGGACTAAAGAAGTATATTGAACTGGACATTACACCGAAGGGGTTAAGGTTTGTTAAAAATCCTAGTACACCCTTTGATGTAAATTGTTCTCTGGACAATCAGTTTAGAGAACGATGGTTCAAGTCTGCCTACAAGTGTGTTATAGAGTGGCTTCACATCCTTATAGGAAGGGATCAGATTAAACAACAACGGTTAAAACAAGAATTGGCCACTCTTTCACAAACCATCAGTGGCTCTATTAATTTGGATAGTATGAAAGTTCTTTCAGAGAGAATTAATGAGAAACTTGTTGCCCTTGAAACTGAGTTAATTGAGCATAAAAAGACTAAATTGGTCCGGGACATCAATGATTATGAGGCGGGTTTAGCCTTCACATTTTCCTCCTATAGGAAGGGAGGAAACTGTTCAAAATGTCGACGAGTGAGGTTTCAGAGCACGCCCTCTTCCTCTATGGTTTCTTCCGGTGAGGAGAATCGATCGGATGTTAGCACTGATTTTCCAGAGCTCCCTTTACCTCAACAGCCGGAAAGGTTTATGCAAGTGTTTCGGAACAAGGACGAACAACAACGAGGTCTTCCACAATGCCAGCAGGGAGAAAAACGTGGTAGAAACCACGGTTCAAATGCCGGTAATTTTTATAAAAACTACCAGGCAGACTTTCAACAGGGACAAAGGTATGGACAGCAATTTAATAAAAGATTCAAAAAGTAATGACTATTTTGAATTGAATACTGTTCTGAATTTGTCAAAATGTTTTCTTACTACAGAACAGATTTCTGTTTTATCTTTGGGGCTTAAATTTGTACCAACAGTGTTACCACGAGATTATATGCTTAAACAGGAAGTGTTTAAATTTCTTAGATTCATTTAAAGTATCATTTTTTTAAGGGGTCTAAGGACCTTTGTTTTACATCAAATTCATCTCCTGTATGTGAATCTGATGATAACTTTTTTTCTTGTGAAGAATTCCTTAGTGAAGATACCAGCAACATTTGTAATGATGCACATGTTAGAATTGATGTTTCTTGCGTTCCTACTTGTAATAAGTTTATTCCACCATTTATTAACTAGCGTATTTTACAATTTGGTTCTATGGTGGATTTTGGATGTGAAAATATTTGTAGCGAGATTACATCTAAGAAGTGTAAGATGTCCTATAACTTGACATTTAAGGAGTGGTGTGCCTTGAAAGAATTAAGTAATAGGACTGACATTGTTATTAAACCTTCGGATAAGGGTAATAAAATTGTTGTGATGAATGCAATGCAATATTATCACGTGTATGGAACATCTAAATAATAGCGATGTTTATGAAAGATGTGATATTAATAGATTTAATAAGGCTGTGGCTGAGTATGGGAAACTTTTAGATAGGAGTGTTAGATTGGGATACTTCATTGAAAAGGATGTTAAGGATACGCTATACAATAGTAAAAGTGATATAGCTATCTTTTTTTGTTTACTGAAGGTGCATAAAGATATGATGAACCCTCCGGGTAGACTTATCATTTCTGCATGTGATTATTTTTTATACAATATTGGTTTGGTACTACATAATATTTTGTCACCCTATGTTCTTAAATCACCAGTTTACATAAAAAATAGTGTTGATTTTTTGAACAAAATTGCATCTTTAAAGTGGAAAAAAGATATGTATTGGCTTGTAGTAGATGTTGAAAGTCTTTATACTTCCATCCAGCATAGGGATGGTTTGGAAGCAGTCAAGTTTTTCTTGGGAGATAGTCCTTTTACTTTTTTTGTTTTGGATTTAATTGATTTTTGTTTAAAAAATAATTATTTTTATTTTAATGAGATACTGTACAGACAGAAACAAGGTACAGCAATGGGGGCAGTTTTTGCCCCTATGTATGCAAATCTCTTTATGTCTTATTTTGAAAGGAAATTTGTATTTAATTTGGGGTTTATGAAAGAATATGTACAATTTTATTATCGTTATATTGATGATTTGATTTTTGTTTGTGAAGGTGGATATGGACAAGTAGATAAGTTTATTTCAGATTTGCATAAAAATCCTTTTAGTCTTGCTTTTGATGGTTTACAGAGAGGAAATAAGGTGGTATTTTTGGACCTCATCTTGGAGGGTACAGAACAAGGGGATATTTTGTCTAATATTCATAGAAAGTTTATGAATGGTAATCCGTATCTTCATGCTTCTAGTTGCCATCCTTCTCATGTGTTGGAAGCTTTACCCTATGGGGAATTTGCATGTGTTTCTAGATTATGTAATGTTGTTAGCAATCTAGAAAAAGAATGGAAAATAACAACAAATATGTTTCTACAGAGGGGATATAGTCCAAGTAATTTGAAGCAAGCCTTATTAAAATTAAAGGAAGAAAAGAGTTTAGTAAGAAAAAGTTATCTAAATAAAAGGAGAGGTAACTTTTATTTTACAGGTGAATCTGAAATTAAGAAAGATGTAGGAAATGAAATATATTTTGTCTCCATATATAATATAAAGAGTGTAGAAATTAAAGCTTTAATAGACTATTATTGGAGATTCTTAATAGAGGATAGGGTTTTAGTAAATATTCTTCCAGGTAAACCCCTTTTTTCATATAAAAGGGGTAGAAATATCAAAGATATGGTGGTTCATGGTAGGTTTGTGATGCCAAAAATAGGTGTACAAAAAAACTGTGGCAAGTTTTGGGACGTTTTGCTGTGGTAAATGCAGTGTTTGTAAAAATATTGTTAGAATGTTTGAAAGTATTAATAGGGTGAAATTTGTACCAAAAGAAGTTTTCACATGCTGTAGTATAGGGGTAATTTATGCCCTTAGGTGTCCGGGTGGATTATATTACATTGGGGAGACCAAAAGGGAATTCCGCATTAGATTTTTAGAACATGTCAGGGACGTAAAACATAAAAGGGAAAATAAGGTTATTGCAACACATTTTAATGCTTTTCATGATGGTGATGTGTCTTTGTTGCAGGGCACTGTTTTAGAAAATATAAAGTGTTGTATTGGTGATGAAAATGTTTTAAAACATAAATTGTTATACAGAGAAAGTATTTTTATTTTGAAATACAAAACTATGATCCCAAATGGCCTTAATAATGAACTCAGTTGGAAGAGTTTTCTTTAAGTGGCCTTTGGGAGAATCTTATTAATTTATTGTTTAATTGATTTATAGAGGTTTGTTTTTGATTGATTGTACTATATAAAGTTTGTATTTGTGATTTGTATGTTTGATACTCCTGGAAGGTGGCAATACCGAAGCGCTAGAGAGAATAAAATATCTGTTTCATCTAAGTGGTTTCTTTTTTCACAGTCGGTGAAATTTCTAAGTGGTCAGAGTTGTATTTTAGTTCGGAGTTGGAGGAGATTGTGGTTTCGTAATAGCAGTATGAGGTTACAGTTATGTTATGCTCAACAGCCTGCAGAGTTGAATATACACCGTGTGGGATGTTTCAGTTGTAGCCACTATTGTGAAGTATGCTGTGCACAGACTCTTTTTTCCTTATAGTGTTTTCATATACTCATGAAATATTTGTGTTTTATCACATGATGTGAACAGCTAATGATCATGTCTACAGCTCTTGATGAAGAGTGTCAGGTGTTTGAATACAGCATTAGGTGTAAAATTATGAACATTAGCATTTTGCATTACATTTTGCCCTGTGAAATTATGGATACATATGCTGTTCCAACAACAGTAACCTGCTTGACCCAGCATGTAGTTCATAATCATCCCAAACTTGCTCATATCCTTCCAGCAATAATTACAAGACATTTTGTAAAATTTGGTAGGATTAATTCTTCACTGTGCCATGCATTTTTTGAAGTATTTGAAGTGTGACATGCAGATGTATGTTATCATATGGTGGCTTTAGTAAACAGTGGTCATACAACTAAATAAAATCAAATAAGGACAAGTACAACATGCCATAACTATGTGGACAGTCAACAGATATGAGGACAGTCTGTGTATGCACCAGTATTATGCATATAATGAATAGTTTACTGCAATGATCATGACTTGTGTAAATGATGACAGGAAAGGTTAACATGACTCATACCTTTTCTGAAATGGCTCAGAATCAGAACTGGGCACATGTCTGTACTCCTTATTTGTGTGAAGCTTGGAATGGAGTACTATAGCCGACTATTAATTTCCATTCTGTGTTTAAAATTTCAAAAAATAGAAACACATTTGGTAATACTTTGACATCAGTTGTGCAAATGAGCTTGTTAGTGGTCTTTTAGAAAGTAATTTTGACCAAGTAAGTTATATTACTTGTGCATGTTATAATGGCTTGTCCTCAAGATATATTGAGTCCACTGTGGTACTTCTAAACATTACATTATGTAAATTGCTTGTATTCCAACATATTAGACTTGCAAATGATGTACAATGTTGTGGGACTTAGCACACATACTTGATGAGTGGTATTAAGCAGTGTACTTTCTTATGTCTGACCTGTATATTTTGTATTTACATCGCACATTATCCAAGCATTAGGAAATATTGACAATGGCACAACAAATAACGAAGATTTGCATACGATGATGCCGAGCTGAACAGTCAGAAATGCTTGGTTGTCACTCCACAGGTTCCTGACCCAGAGACTCCCGAGACTTTAGAATAGACTGCCTATACATGTCAAGCAGAGCACCTCTTTGGCCCACTTCAAAAAGAACCTTGATGATTGGATGGGAGAAAGGAAATTCACCCCAGGGATCACATCAGTCGCCCTGCTAGACAGGGTTCCAGGGAAATAAATAGTGTGGGAAGAAATAGCCAGGGAATTGTTATGGCTAGGCTTGTATAGGCCCTAGGGCCGATAGCCTAGTACCAACCTATGAACCTATGAACCACTGTTTCACAAGTGGGATCATCATCAATCAATGACATGATCGATACACCATAATGTAAAGCTGCTACATCTCACTCACAATACAACAATGTCCACAAGTGAAAGGATATATAGCTTATTTGGGGTATATATAAATATTTGTGAGCAACATATTGCTGTTTTTTTCTCCTTGCCAAGACACATTCCTTTTCACCCAAATATGTGATGCGTACTATTTGCTTTGCAACACACTGATGATGTCATTCTTTCAGATAAACACTATCTCACTCTTGAAGTCAGACTTCTTCTGTGGTGCTTGTGGTTGCTACATTGTACTCTAGATTATGTACTTAGATAAGAAGTTGGTTCAAATCCAGCAGTTGTAATGGTTTACATTCAAAATGTTGACCGTCACATCATTGAAACCACTTCCTGGAACTCCGAGCTCTGACTTCTCAAAAACCGATATTTTGAACCACAAACTCTCGCCCACTTTTTGACCCATGTTAGCACTTGTTTTCAGGTGTGGAGCAGTCAGAAATATCGACATCCACTTTTTTTTGGCTTTCTAAAATTTTGGTGGTGCGCATTTTGCAGAAACTTTTTGACAATGTGCACATTTGACTATGTGCTTTCAACATTTTAAAGGTAAACCATTGTGATTAGTATAAGTCAGTGTATGTCTGTAGTGCTAAAATGGGTTCACCTACGTATCACATGTGTACATTTCCACTCAGGAGAAACATCTCCCATTTTAACACAAGTAATTTTAATGCAACACACTAATGATGTCCTTTCAAAACAGGAAAAAAGAAGAAATGGCACACCAAAACAAACCAAGAAACACTGAAAAGTGCCAAAACTGTAGGAGAAACAGTCCGAGGCGATGTCAAAGGCTTTTATTCAATACTCCAAAAAAACTCAATATAGCATAAAACATGAACGCCATTAACCAAACTGCGTTTTCGTCTCAACAAAGTGACTTCATCAGATAACCAGTAAATCCATCATTAAACTTTTAAATACTCATTAAATACAAAACTACCAATCACATACATTCCTCAATTAAACTATTACTTGAAAAAACAGTACCTAAACTTTTCATTCATTCAAATACATAGTGAATACTATGTTATGGGTGGACAAAATTTTATTCCCAATTAAACAATCTAAACATATGAAAATGTAGGTTTACCTACACCTAAAATTAATATTATAAAACCTTATAAAAAATAATTATTTAAATAGTTTTTTATTATTACTAAAACTTAGCTGGTTTAAAATAGGAATATTTGAAAATAAGCATAGCCTGCCATCTGCTGGACAAAATGTTTATTACTGAACCAATTTTTATATTTTCACTGATCTCAATTTTAAAAGTGGCACAATGGAAATATAATCATTAAGCCCCAGTGGGGTACCTGCATCAAGTGTAACTTGCCACCATAGTTCTCTATATTCTAACCTCTCTTCCCATAAACCACCCCTTACATCTTTCTTAACTTGTTCCAATACCATAAAATAAAATTTAGCATTGGCACATAGGTTGGTATGTTTATACAAAGCGTTAGATTCTTTTCTTGTTGAAATCTCATATTTGTGTTTGTAAATCCTTCTTTTTAATAACCTTTCTGATTTACCAACATAAAAAGAATTAAATTCTGAACATACCACTAAATAGACTATCCCCTTGGTTTCACAGTTAAAATAATCTCCACTTTCTATCCATCTATGTCTACTTTCTAAATAAATTCTATCGGTGTTAATGATATTAATGCACTGTGGGCAATGCCCACATTTGTATGTCCCTTTTCCTAACCTATTGGGCTTCCCAGGGGCCCTATACTCTAATAGATTTTTGAAAGTCTGTGAATTCTTGTATACTGTCTTACAAGGAAGTCCATTTATTTTGTCCAAGTCAGTCAATACTGTAAATCGATTCCATTCCTTTTGAACTATTTTTTTAGTAATATTATTACTAAAAGCATTATATTCCAACACCAGGGCTTGTCTATAATCAGTTGGTTTTTCAAGTTCAGCTACTAATGCTATATCAAAATCACCCTGTGTGTTATTTCCACAAATGGGTTAGAATCTAGAATTTCTCCCCTCAATAACTTCTTCTTTCATTCTACAAATAAATTCCTGGGGATAACCCCTCTCCAAAAACATTTTTTCTAATAAATTACATTTGGTCCAAAAATCGGAATCTAAGGTGGTCATGCGACTTCCCCTCACAAATTGACCTTTCACAATGTTTTTTTTACAAAAATGTGGATGTGCACTTTCAAAGTGTAAAAAGGAGTTGCAAAATATAGGTTTTCTATATATTTGGTTTCAAACCTTCTGTTTGACTTGTAAACTTCTACATCTAAAAATTGAAGGCGTTCCTTAGAAATGTTAAAAGTAAATTTCAAAAAGTCTGTGGTTTCACCCAAATAAGTTTTGAATTCCTCCAATTTTTCATTGCTCCCTGTCCAAAAAATAACTATATCGTCTAAAAACCTCTGATACAGCTTTCAACAAGTCATATATTTGGAATTAAGAATATTTTGTTCTTCCCAATTGGCCAGAACAAGGTTGGCATACATGGGGGCACAAGCCGTCCCCCATTGCAACTCCTCAAATCTGTTAAAATTCTCCATTAAAATTTTAAAAAATTATATTTAAGAACCATATCCATTAGTGCAACACATACAATTTTGTCATTGTGGGGTAAATTGTAATCCTGAAACACCATTTCTTCAAACATTTCCATCCCATTAGTGTGCGGAATACTAGGAAATAATTCAATAATATCTATGGTAATAAATAGTAAATCATCACAATAAATCTCATCAGTAATAACCTTAAGAAGGTCCCAGGAATCTTTTAAAATAAATTCATTATTGGTCCATAAGCCTTTCAGTTTAGTGTCTATATATTTTGCAAGGGGATGAGTTTTAGACCCCCTGCCCTGCCGAGACAGTGGGTCTCAAGGGGGGATCCTCCTCGTTTTTATGGGTTTTGGGAATTCCAAAAATTGTGGGTATCCTGGATTTATCCACTTTTAAAAAAACAGAATACTTTTTGATCATAAAGTCCTTCATACAACATATCTTTCAAAAAATGTCGATTTTATTGTAGGCAATATTAACTTCATTAATAGATACATTAATATATCCCTCTTCATTCCTTAAAATATTGTTCATTCTTCCTTCATACTCAATATTGTCCATAATTACTACCCCTCCCCCTTTATCAGGTTTCATAATTCTAATATTATTGTTACCTCTCAATATTTTAAGTAAATCATTTTCTTTTATACTCAAATTAGATCTAAATCTAACTTTCTTATACATACTTCTTAATTCCTTTTCCATAATTTTTTCCAAATTTTTTAATTGTGGATGAAGGGGGGGTTATATATGGTTCTTCATCTCAAACTCTGCCTACTTTCATCTACAATAGGAGGCATTATTAACTCTAAATTAACTTTCCTTAAAAATAATTGAATATCTAACAAGGACTGAGTAAGTTCCCCCTATATGTATGGAATAAATTTAAAACCTTTTGATAGCAGGCTAAAATGTTCCTTTTCTAATAAAATGTTGCTAAAATTGTAAATACTAAATTCATTAAAAATATGTTTAGCACCGTTGGTCTGAATTTCACCATTCACTTCATAAAAGGTAGGAGGGGTATCACTTAATATTTCCCTCTCCCCCTTTTCCCCCCTCTCCATGGAAAATTTGTTCTCTGATATCCAGGTTTGCCCATCAACCTTTCAGATCTATGGAGGGGTGGAAATTCCTCATGGGAATCAACCTCTTCCTGATACTGGTTATTGTCACTAAAATTTTAATCATTACCACTAAAATTATTATTTTTATTTCCATAAAGATTCTTCAAAAATCCTGTAACCCGTGGCTTGGGGTAACTAACACCTTTAGAATATCCTTCGGTGTCCCGTTCTAATTTTATAAAAGTGAGGGGAAGTCACATGACCACCTTAGATTCCGATTTTTGGACTGAATGTAATTTATTAGAAAAAATGTTTTTGGAGAGGGGTTATCCCCAGGAATTTATTTGTAGAATGATTTTAAACCAGCTAAGTTTTAGTAATAATAAAAAAATATTTAAATATTTATTTTTATAAGGTTTTATAATATTAATTTTAGGTGTAGGTAAACCTACATTTTCATATGTTTAGATAGTTTAATTGGGAATAAAATTTTGTCCACCCATAACATAGTATTCACTATGTATTTGAATGAATGAAAAGTTTAGGTACTGTTTTTTTAAGTAATAGTTTAATTGAGGAATGTATGTGATTGGTAGTTTTGTATTTAATGAGTATTTAAAAGTTTAATGATGGATTTACTGGTTATCTGATGAAGTCACTTTGTTGAGACGAAAACGCAGTTTGGTTAATGGCGTTCATGTTTTATGCTATATTGAGTTTTTTGTGGAGTATTGAATAAAAGCCTTTGACATCGTCTTGCACTGTTTATCCTACAGTTTTGGCACTTTTCAGTGTTTCTTGGTTTGTTTTGGTGTGCCATTTCTTCTTTTTTACTGGTTTTGGAGTTTAATTCGAAGAACTGTTATGGAGAGACAAGACCCACCAGAAGGGAAAGGGCAGGATGAAGTTGGGCTATCCAGGAAACTGATTGGACAGTTGACCGAATTGATTGACTTACTGACGCCTTAGAGTCAGTCATTGGTGGGACTATGTGTCAGCAACCGTCTTCTTAATACGGAAGATCCTGAAGTGTATCCACGGACAGGCATAAATTGTACTAAACAAAATGGTACAAAAGGATTGAAAGATCATAAGGAACCAGGGGAAAGTTCCTTTAATTCTGTCCTGACTCCAGTAATTCTTCATGACGACCCGACACCCAGCGGATCGGAAAGGGGACATGATTCGAATATTACAGCTGGGCAGAAGACAGCTGCTGTTTCAAAATCCCCACAAGGTACTGTTACTAACAATGTTGGTTGTGAATTTGCTATACATTTAGAAGAAACCAAAGATTGGTTATTTAAAAAGTTTTCGTTTAAGCAGAACCACGGTAATGCGCTACCTGTCACAATGGATTCTTACAGTATTAAACTGGACAATTTGAGTAAACTCATGTTGAAATATAGGACCCTAGAAATTGAAGACGAATATTTAAATGAATCTATTAGTAGGGGAATAGTCCCTAAAGGATTAAGGGTGTGTAAATTCCCCAATAATGTACAAGTGGGAACAGTTTTTCATAAAGAATTGCTTGACTTGTTTAATAATTGTGGGCTGGATATTTTGAAGCTTATTATAAAAGAGAACAATAGGAACCAAACTGTGTTACAGAAAGAAATTGTTGAACTTGATAAAAATATTAAAGATGATTTAATATTTACTATTAAAGAAGAAAAGGATAAATATTTTAAGCTTAGTGGAGACATTGATATCAAATGTATGGAAATTATCCAGAGGATATTTAAAAAATTAGAACGGGACACTGAAGAATATTCTAAAGGTGTTAGTTACTCCAAGCCATGGGTTACAGGATTTTTGAAGAATCTTTATGGAAATAAAAATAATAATTTTAGTGGTAATGATGAAAATTTTAGTGACGATAACCGGTATCAGGAAGAGGTTGATTCCCATGAGGACTTTCCGCCCCTCCGTAGATCTGAAAGGTTGATGGGCAAACCTTGATATCAGGGAACAAATTTTCCATGGAGAGGGGGGAAAAGGGGGAGAGGGAGATATTAAGTGATACCCCTCCTACCTTTTATGAAGTGAATGGTGAAATTCAGACCAACAGTGCTAAACATATTTTTAATGAATTTAGTATTTACAATTTTAGCAACATTTTATTAGAAAAGGAACATTTTAGCCCGCTATCAAAAGGTTTTAAATTTATTCCATACAAAAAGGGGGAACTTACTCAGTCCTTGTTAGATATTAAATTATTTTTAAGGAAAGTTAATTTAGAGTTAATAATGCCCCCTAAAGTAGATGAAAGTAGGCAGAGTTTGAGACGAAGTACCATATTTAACCCCCCCTTCATCCACAATTAAAAAATTTGGAAAAAATTATGGAAAAGGAATTAAGGAGTATGTATAAGAAAGTTAAATTCTGATCTAATTTGAGTATAAAAGAAAATGATTTACTTAAAATATTGAGAGGTAACAATAATATTAGAATTATGAAACCTGATAAAGGGGGAGGGGTAGTAATTATGGACAATATTGAGTATGAAGGAAGAATGAACAATATTTTAAGGAATGAGGAGGGATATATTAATGTATCTATTAATGAAGTTAATATTGCCTACAATAAAATCGACATTTTTTTGAAAGATATGTTGTATGAAGGACTTTTTGATCAAAAAGTATTCTGTTTTTTAAAAGTGGATAAACCCAGGATACCCACAATTTTTGGAATTCCCAAAACCCATAAAAACGAGGAGGATCCCCCCTTGAGACCTATTGTCTCGGCAGGGGGTTCTAAAACTCATCACCTTGCTAAATATGTAGATACTAAACTGAAAGGCTTATGGACCAATAATGAATTTATTTTAAAAGATTCCTGGGACCTTCTTAAGGTTATTACTGATGAGATTTATTGTGATGATTTACTATTTATTACCATAGATATTATTGAATTATTTCCTAGTATTCCACACACTAATGGGATGGAAATGTTTGAAGAAATAGTGTTTCAGGATTACAATTTACCCCACAATGACAAAATTGTATGTGTTGCACTGATGGATATGGTTCTTAAATATAATTTTTAAAATTTTAATGGAGAATTTTATAAACAGATTCAATGAGTTGCAATGGAGGCGGCTTGTGCCCCCACGTATGCCAACCTTGTTCTGGCCAATTGGGAAGAACAAAATGTTCTTAATTCCAAATATATGACTTGTTGGAAGCTGTATCGGAGGTTTTTATACGATATAGTTATTTTTTGGACAGGGGGCAATGAAAAATTGGAGGAATTCAAAACGTATTTGGCTGAAACCACAGACTTTTTGAAATTTACTTTTAACGTTTCTAAGGAACGCCTTCAATTTTTAGACATAGAGGTTTACAAGTCAAACGGAAGGTTTGAAAAAAAAATATATAGAAAACCTATGTTTTGCAACTCCTTTTTACACTATAAAAGTGCACATCCACATTTTTATAAAAAAAACATTGCGAAAGGTCAATTTGTGAGGGGAAGTTGCATGACCACCTTAGATTCAGAATTTTGGACTGAATGTAATTTATTAGCAATAATGTTTTTGGAGAGGGGTTATCCCCCAGGAATTTATTTGTAGAATGAAAAAAGAAGTTATTGAGGGGAGAAATTCTAGATTCAAACCCATTTGTGGAAATAACACACAGGGTGATTTTGATATAGTATTAGTAGCTGAACTTGAAAAAACAACTAATTATAGACAAGCCCTGGTGTTGAAATATAATGCTTTTAATAATAGTATTACTAAAAAATAGTTCAAAAGGAATGGAATCGATTTACAGTATTGACTGACTTGGACAAAATAAATGGACTTCCTTGTAAGATAGTATACAAGAATTCACAGACTTTCAAAAATCTATTAGATTATAGGGCCCCTGGGAAGCCCAATAGGTCAAGAACAGGGACATACAAATGTGGGCATTGCCCACAGTGTGTCAATATCATTAACACCAATAGAATTTATTTAGAAAGTAGATATAGATGGATAGAAAGTGGAGATTATTTTAACTGTGAAATCAAGGGGATAGTCTATTTAGTGGTATGTTCAGAATGTAATTCTTTTTATGTTGGTAAATCAGAAAGGTTATTAAAAAGAAGGATTTACGAACACAAATATGAGATTTCAACAAGAAAAGAATCGAACGCTTTGTATAAACATACCAACCTCTGCCCCAATGCTAAATTTTATTTTATGGTATTGGAACAAGTTAAGAAAGATGTAAGGAGTGGTTTATGGGAAGAGAGGTTAGAATATAGAGAACTATGGTGGCAAGTTACGCTTGATGCAGGTACCCCATCGGGGCTTAATGACTGTATTTCCATTGTGCCACTTTTAAAATTGAGATCAGTGAAAATATAGAAATTGGTTCAGTAATAAACATTTTGTCCAGCAGATGGCAGGCTATGCTTATTTTCAAATATTCCTATTTTAAACCAGCTACGTTTTAGTAATAATAAAAAAACTATTTAAATAATTATTTTTTATAAGGTTTTATAATATTAATTTTAGATGTAGGTAAACCTACATTTTCATATGTTTAGATTGTTTAATTGGGAATAAAATTTTGTCCACCCATAACATAGTATTCACTATGTATTTGAATGAATGAAAAGTTAGGTACTTTTGTTTACGTAATAGTTTAATTGAGGAATGTATGTGATTGGTAGTTTTGTATTTAATGAGTATTTAAAAGTTTAATGATAGATTTACTGGTTATCTGATGAAGTTACTTTGTTGAGACGAAAATGCAGTTTGGTTAATGGCGTTCATGTTTTATACTATATTGAGTTTTTTGTGGAGTATTGAACAAAAGCCTTTGACATAGCCTCCGACTGTTTCTCCTACAGTTTTGGCACTTTTCAGTGTTCCTTTCAAAACAGTACTATCTCACTCTTGTATTCAAGCTTCTCCTGTGGTGCTTGTAGTTGTTACTATGTATTCTAGATTGTGTAACTCGATAAACAGATGTGTGTGTGTGTGTGTGTGTGTGTGTGTGTGTGTGTGTGTGTGTGTGTGTGTGTTTGTGTGTGTGTGTGTGTGTCTTTCTAGTACTACACAGGTATGCTTTCATCTGTAGATCTGATGTTTACCTTTACAGTGGGTAATGGCTCTCACACCACTTTCAGTCTATTTTAGCACACACACATTTCCATTGCCAATACATTGTGATGTCATCCTTTAAAATGTACTCTCTCTCTCTCATACTTGTAAAGAGACTTCTCTTGTGGTGTTTGCAATTCATTCACTGTCCCATACCGTATGATCTTAGACAGAGAGGTAGTTTGAATACAGACATTAATCCATAGACTTGGTTTTATCAGTGTATGTATTTGCATCAACATGTATGTAGGAGTGCCATCACTCCCAGACCAGATTTGTAGATGTATAGCTAGAGAGGGCTCTTCCACCACTGTCTGTCACTTTTAGCCAGGATAACTGCTTTGTTGAACACTCATGAGGCCATTTATTGAAATATGCTTTATTTCAACTTTGCAGTAGGACTTTTTCTATGGTGCCAGGAAATGATACAATTTTCTGCAGCTTGTAGGCTTGGATAAGCATGAATTTGAATTTGGTATTCTCTAAGTATTGTGCATGTGTGTGTTACTACAGTCACAGGGATGACTTATTAGCCAGCAGATGTAGTTGTATACACCTACTGTCATGCAAGAAATTGTCAAAGAGAGACAATTTACACCACTCATTCAATCAATTTTAAGACACGCATATGCCTTGCAGCACAATGATGATGGCATGCATTAAATAATACTCTGTCTCACATTTGTAGAAACTGTAAGCTTAGCTAGGATGGGGCAAGAGAGGCAATTGCCCTGGCAAGATTGGCCATCTTTCATCAAGATCTCATTTTGTTTAGTGCAATACTTAAAAGCCAGTATTGCACTTGTCATGAAATCTGAGCATTGCAGCTCTCTGTTTGTGGTCAAAACTGTAGCAACTGTTTGCTACACTTGCAGCAAGTGATTTTCTACAATTTAATGGAAAAAGTGCGTTTTTTTTAACTAAGACATGAGCACCATAGCACTCCATGCAGGCAGGGTATAACATGTAGCATCTATTTGCTACATTTGTAGCAAGCAGTTTGTTACATTTTTAAAAGGTGACTTTTTAACTAATACATGAGCACTGTAGCACTCCATGGAGGCAGAGAATAAACTTTAGCAACTGTTTGCTACATTTGTAGCAAGCAGTGTAATACAATTTAAGAGTATTTTTTTATAGATAAAGTTATATGTTCAAAGCAGAAAATTAATCTGAGCAGGTCAAAGAAACAGAACCTGAATGGCTGGGTAGGATGGTGGGTGTATCATGCATCCATCCACTTGGTTGGTTTGCCATTGGAAGGAGTGGCATTTTTTTGTTGTTGTTGGTGCTCTTGAGTAGAAGAACTGGTAGAGGGGTGTGGAATTAACTGTAATAAGCTGATGTCTAAATGTTGGATTCATTTTCTGGATTCTCTGGTTTCTAGTTCATTGTTTTGGTGATTTACTTAGTTTTACGATACTGTGTGGTTACTTCCCAGTCTTTGGTTTTATTTTACATTTTTTCAGTAAGCTATCACTATGAATGCCATGGATACAGAGTTGAATCTTTTTGCAGATACTTCTAATTCCAGTCCTCCCACTCAGTTGGATCTTTCTGGTATGATGGGCAACCTGACAATCTTTATACCGCAGTTGACATAGACACTTACCCGACTGAACAGTACTGGTGCAGTTAACATCAATAGGAATTTACCTCTACATTCTACTAACACCAGATCTATTAGATCTATTACCAACACCGAAATGGTGAGCAGTGATTCCTTTCCTTCACAGCTGGATTTTTCTGAAGTCTGTATGATTTGCAAATGGTTGGACAAATTTTACTTTAATGGTGCCAATTTACATATCTTACTGGGTGACCGTGAGTTTCTCACCATACAACAACATATAACACAGCTTGATAAATGCTTATATAAATTCAAGTCCATACAAATGGACAACTATTTTCTATCTGAAAGCATCTGCAAACAGCAAGCACTGAAGGGGCTCCAGTTGTGGAGGTTTCCCCAGGGTATGGAAGAGAACTCCCCTATCCACATGGAGCTTATTAATTTATTTGACCATACTGGTTTAGAGTTAACAAAGTTACTTATTAAAGAAATGAAAGATGGATGCAAAAATACAAAGATGAAGTGATTACATTAACTTGACTTGAATTATATTCAATACAAGGATTCATTTAAGAGTGCATTTCAATATGTGGATTCCAAAATGGAAACTGTGAAGTAGAGGAAAGACAAAAAAATAAACAGACATGAAAATGAGTATCAGAACAAAACAAAGTACCCTAGACGACATTCTTCTAATACTCCAGGAATTACTGTACAAAATGCAAATATTTATAATGAAGAAGAGGATGATGGTACACAAGATCATTGTGATGCAAACATCCCTTTAGAACAGTGGCAACTGTGGCATTCAGCCAGAATAGTGAACAAGAGGGGCAACAGTTACAACAGTTGCAGTCATTAACATGGTCGGGATGCTCAGAGACGATGGCCAGCAAGGAACCAGCAATGGAGGTGGTACAACAATTACTAGATTTAGATGTCATCAGAGAGAATGAGACTTTTGTGTCCATCGCTAAGCTTTTTGATTTCAACACATTTAATTTCACAGATATCGATATTAAACCTGAGCACTATAGCCTTTTCTTAAAGGGTTTTATTTTTATCCCTTCTGACCGATCCTCCATTGAGCTCACCTCAGTGGATTTGAAAGTATTTACTCAAAGTTTGAATTTAAGGGCACTTTTAGGAGGTGCAGTGAAAGAAGAACTAAGAGTGAGTGATTTAAAATGCAAAAGTCTTTACAACCCCCCCCCCTTCATCTGGTCATCGGTACATTTAAGAAAACCTGGGAGAAAGACCTCCGTGGTGTTTTGACAAAGAAAAGAAGGTATTCCTACTATAATCTCATCAACACTAAGAAACATATCTTGGAGGAGATGTCAAGGAACAAGACCATACATTCTATGAAACCAGATTGGGGGGGGTCATGTAATCATGGACAGCATGGATTATGCAAGCAGAATGTTCTCCATGCTCAATGATATTAATATAGATTGCCCTGTTTCTCTCAATGAAATTTTTACGCTCCAAAAATCCATTGATCTGTGGCTCAAGAAATGTTGCTCTATGAAGACATTAATCCTGAAATATTCAACTACCTCAAAGTTCCACAGCTGACCATTCATAAGATTTTTTGGAATCCCCAAGATGCACTCTAACATACATGATCCACCATTGAGATGTATAGTCTTTGCTGCCAGATCTATCAGTGAACCATTTGCCAAGTGCATAGAATTCAAGTTAAAACCCCTATTCAATGACTTCCCTCACATAATACATGATTCTTGTGATTTTTTTTTTAGCAAACTTTGATCTGTGTTTTGCATGGATAGTTATTTGTTGGTCACTTTAGATATTAAGAGTCCTTTTAATTGTATTCCACAGGAAATTGGTTTATCTTGGTTCGGTGAGATCGTGGCTAGATCCATCAGCTACCTGTAAATGAATTTAGATTTGTTTGTGACTTTATGGACACTGTTCTACACAACAACTTCGTTTTTTATGGGGAATATTACAAACAGTGCACAGGTATGACTAGGGGCATGGCCTATGCTCCTGTATATGCTAATGCAGTTTTATTAAAATGGGAGCTTGACATTGTTTTAAGTTGGGTTCCTTCCAACATTGCAAGTCTTTTTTTTTTCCTTTCCTGGATGATATTTTTATTATTTGGTAAGGGCCAAGAGCTCAGTTAGAGGTTTTTGTTTCTGAGCTTGACATATCTACAAGCTACCTGGAGTTCAAATTTAACATAGAGGACATTGCTGCACATATCTTGGATGTTACATTATTTAAGAAGTCTAATGGCACTCTTGCAAAGACCATTTATAGAAAACACACCCGCTGCAATGTATTTTTGAATTTTATGAGCAATCATCCCTATCATCAAAAATGTGGAATTATTAAAAATCAATTCATTCGGGTTTCCAGGCAGACGTCAAAAGACTTGGAATACATAAAGCAATTTGAAGTTTTAAAATGGATGTTTATGGAGCAAGGCTACCCAGATTCACTTATTTCTTTTTAGTATTCCCAAATCTGGTTTGCCAGATCTAACCAATATGCCCTGATTATTTGCAGGATATTACAGAATTTGTCATCGAACAATGTTCCAACCCCATAACTTGTTGACCCCAACAAACAATAATATTATATCCTATCTTTCCTTGGATTCTGGTGATATCAAGAGGGTCATTTGTAAGAACTGGCCCGAATTTACACTGTGATGAAGGTTTGATGGACTTGTTCACTGGCCCACCAGTGTTCATCTATAAGAACCATCCATGTGTTAAAAGAATTTTGGAGAAACCATACTTGCCACTAAATACGGGTGATAATAGAACCCTTAAGTGTGGTCAGTGCAAGCAATGTGGTTATACAGTTTCCCAGTAGAATGGGACATGGTGGGACAAAATTCAACTATGGATTACTAAGGACAAATCTTTTTGTTATACATATAGAGTTGTGTATTTGCCTTTGTACCTGTCTTGTCAGGCCTTTTTACATCAGCAAGGCTAACAAACTATGTACTGTATAATGTTAATCTGGGTCTAAAGGCACCTTTTAGGCTGTCCCCCCACAGTAATTTGGCTACCTCCATGCTGTTTAAATAAACTAGTTTGCCCCTAGTGTCTTATTTCTTAAACCCATAATAATACCCTGAATACTGTAATTTTACTCTGCTCTCCCAAACATAGCCCTAAATATTATACCCTGCAGCTACAAAATATCCTACAAGTGTTTAAAATACAGCTTTAACATAGTCCATAATTTGGTGCAAAACACTAATTAAAAATTACAGCCAAAAAGTTAGTGTAACATACAGCCATACATACCAAAGCCTTGGGAATACTTGGAATCAGTGTTAGCCCTGCTCCACTTGCCCTCACTGTGCTTGGGTAACTCTGCTCCCCTCCCTGCCCCCAATTCCCACCCGCACCCACTAGTGCTACATTTAAACTACAATTAGCCACTCCCACATGCTAAGTACCAATCAGCACCTCATACATCACTGAACAGTCCTCCCCCTTGACCCATTTCCTTCTTTCCCATTCTTCCACACACCGTTAACACAGTCAACCATCAAAATTGGCCTGCCCCCTAATAAAATGCAAACAAGTAAAAAAAATACTAATTACCCTACTGCCTGTACTATTTCTATTTTACCATCTTACTGCTTATGAACAAAAACTTGACTGTGGTATTCACTACCCAAATGGTCAAACAGCCACCCATGACTTCATACATGAGATCAAACTATTTACCATCCCCAGCACACTGAATCTACCATCATCAGCAAAATATCTCCTCTGTAATGCCACAAAACATAATCCCAATGACAAAGACTATATAAAACTTATAAACAAACTCCTAAAGCTTAGAGTATCTTGCCATTATAACCTTATAATACATGGGGGCATTCATCCCAACCCTAGCCCAACCACCCTGGCCAAACCTGGCCCACCCACACCCAATAACCTTCACTGCCCTACCACCGTCAAGCTACCCCTTTCTATTCCCACTAGTACCCTCCTAGCATTTCACCTAAATATTAGAAGTATTAACAATAATATTCCCAACCTCCACACCCTCCTAGCAATCCACTCCCCAGACATTGTGTCTTATGGAAACCTGGCTAAAACCTAATACTACTGATAATGAGATACTACCCCCAGAATATAATATTCACCGGTTAGACCATACTAACCTAGTACTACTGATAATGAGATACTACCTCCAGGATATAATATTCACCGGTTAGACCGTACTAACCTAGTACTACTGATAATGAGATACTACCTCCAGGATATAATATTCACCGGTTAGACCATACTTACATAGTACTACTGATAATGAGATACTACCTCCAGGATATAATATTCACCGGTTAGACCATACTAACCTAGTACTACTGATAATGAGATACTACCTCCAGGCTATAATATTCACCGGTTAGACCGTACTAACCTAGTACTACTGATAATGAGATACTACCTCCAGGATATAATATTCACCGGTTAGACCGTACTAACCTAGTACTACTGATAATGAGATACTACCTCCAGGATATAATATTCACCAGTTAGACTATACTAACCTAGTACTACTGATAATGAGATACTACCTCCAGGATATAATATTCACTGGTTAGACCATACTAACCTAGTACTACTGATAATGAGATACTACCTCCAGGCTATAATATTCACCGGTTAGACCGTACTAACCTAGTACTACTGATAATGAGATACTACCTCCAGGATATAATATTCACATGTTAGACCGTACTAACCTAGTACTACTGATAATGAGATACTACCTCCAGGGTATAATATTCACCGGTTAGAACGTACTAACCTAGTACTACTGATAATGAGATACTACCCCCAGGATATAATATTCACCAGTTAGACCACACTAACCTAGTACTACTGATAATGAGATACTACCTCCAGGATATAATATTCACTTGTAAGACCGTACTAACCTAGTACTACTGATAATGAGATACTACCTCCAGGATATAATATTCACCGGTTAGACCACACTAACCTAGTACTACTGATAATGAGATACTACCTCCAGGCTATAATATTCACCGGTTAGACTGTACTAACCTAGTACTACTGATAATGAGATACTACCTCCAGGGTATAATATTCACCGGTTAGACTATACTAACCTAGTACTACTGATAATGAGATTCTACCTCTAGGATATAATATTCACTGGTTAGACCGTACTAACCTAGTACTACTAATAATGAGATATGACCTCCAGGATATAATATTCACTGGTTAGACCATACTAACCTAGTACTATTGATAATGAGATACTACCTCCAGGATATAATATTCACCGGTTAGACCGTACGAACTTAGTACTACTGATAATGAGATACTACCTACAGGATATAATATCCACTGGTTAGACCGTACTAACCTAGTACTACTGATAATGAGATACTACCTCCAGGATATAATATTCACCGGTTAGACCGTACTAACCTAGTACTACTGATAATGAGATACTACCGCCAGGATATAATATTCACCGGTTAGAACGTACTAACCTAGTACTACTGATAATGAGATACTACCTCCAGGGTATAATATTCACTGGTTAGACCATACTATCCTAGTACTACTGATAATGAGATACTACTTCCAGGATATAATATTCACCGGTTAGAACGTACTAACCTAGTACTAATGACAATGAGATACTACCCCCAGAATACAATATTCCCTGGTTAGACCATACTAACCTAGTACTACTGATAATGAGATACTACCTCCAGGATATAATATTCACCGGTTAGACTGTACTAACCTAGTACTACTGATAATGATATACTACCTCCAGGATATAATATTAACCGGTTAGACCGTACTAACCTAGTACTACTGATAATGAGATACTACCTCCAGGATATAATATTCACTGGTTATACCATACTAACCTAGTACTACTGATAATGAGATACTACCTCCAGGATATAATATTCACCGGTTAGACTGCACTAACCTAGTACTACTGATAATGAGATATGACCTCCAGGATATAATATTCACTGGTCAGACCATACTAACCTAGTACAACTGATAATGAGATACTACCTCCAGGATATAATATTCACCGGTTAGACCATACTAACCTAGTACTACTGATAATGAGATACTACCTCCAGGATATAATATCCACTGGTTAGACCGTACTAACCTAGTACTACTGATAATGAGATACTACCTCCAGGATATAATATCCACTGGTTAGACCGTACTAACCTAGTACTACTGATAATGAGATACTACCCCCAGGATATAATATTCACCGGTTAGACCATACTAACCTAGTACTACTGATAATGAGATACTACCTCCAGGCTTTAATATTCACCGGTTAGACCGTACTAACCTAGTACTACTGATAATAAGATACTACCTCTAGGATATAATATTCACCAGTTAGACCACACTAACCTAGTACTACTGATGATGAGATACTACCTCCAGGATATAATATTCTCCGGTTAGACCATACTAACCTAGTACTACTGATAATGAGATACTACCTCCAGGATATAATATTCACCGGATAGACCATACTAACCTAGTGCTACTGTTAATGAGATACTACCTCCAGGATATAATATTCACAGGTTAGACCGTACTAACCTAGTACTACTGATAATGAGATACTACCTCCAGGATATAATATTCACCGGTTAGACTGTACTAACCTAGTACTACTGATAAAGAGATACTACCTCCAGGATATAATATTCACCGGTTAGACCATACTAACCTAGTACTACTGATAATGAGATACTACCTCCAGAATATAATATTCACCGGTTAGACCGTACTAATCTAGTACTACTGATAATGAGATACTACCTCCAGGATATAATATTCACCGGTTAGACTGCACTAACCTAGTACTACTGATAATGAGATACTACCTCCAGGATATAATATTCACGGGTTAGACCATACTAACCTAGTACTACTGATAATGAGATACTACCTCCAGGATATAATATTCACCGGTTAGAACGTACTAACCTAGTACTACTGATAATGAGATACTACCTCCAGGATACAATATTCACCAGTTAGACCATACTAACCTAGTACTACTGATAATGAGATACTACCTCCAGGATATAATATTCACCGGTTAGACCGTACTAACCTAGTACTACTGATAATGAGATACAACCTCCAGGATATAATATTCACTGGTTAGATAATACTAACCTAATACTACTGATAATGAGCTACTACCTCCAGGATATAATATTCACTGGTTAGACCGTACTAACCTAGTACTACTGATAATGAGATACTACCCCCAGGATATAATATCCACTGGTTAAACCATACTAACCTAGTACTACTGATAATGAGATACTACCTCCAGGATATAATATTCACCGGTTAGACCATACTAACCTAGTACTACTGATAATGAGATACTACCTCCAGGCTTTAATATTCACTGGTTAGACCATACTAACCTAGTACTACTGATAATGAGATACTCCCTCCAGGTTATAATATTCACCGGTTAGACCATACTTACATAGTACTACTGATAATGAGATACTACCTCCAGAATATAATATTCACCAGTTAGACCATACTAACCTAATACTACTGATAATGAGATACTACCTCCAGGATATTATATTCACTGGTTAGACCGTACTAACCTAGTACTACTGATAATGAGATACTACCTCCAGGATATAATATTCATCGGTTAGACCATACTAACCTAGTACTACTGATAATGAGACACTACCTCCAGGATATAATATTCACTGGTTAGACCGTACTAACCTAGTTCTACTGATAATGAGATACTACCTCCAGCATATAATATTCACCGGTTAGACCATACTAACCTAGTACTACTGATAATGAGATACTACCTCCAGGATATAATATTCACCGGTTAGACCATACTAACCTAGTACTACTGATAATGAGATACTACCTCCAGGCTATAATATTCACCGGTTAGACCATACTAACCTAGTACTACTGATAATGAGATACTACCTCCAGGATATAATATTCACCGGTTAGACCGTATTAACCTAGTACTACTGATAATGAGATACTACCTCCAGGCTATAATATTCACTGGTTAGACCGTACTAACCTAGTACTACTAATAATGAGATACTACCTCCAGGATATAATATTCACCGGTTAGACCATACTAACCTAGTACTACTGATAATGAGATACTACCCCCAGGATATAATATCCACTGGTTAGACCGTACTAACCTAGTACTACTGATAATGAGATACTACCTCCAGAATATAATATTCACCGGTTCGACCATACTAACCTAGTACTTCTGATAATGAGATACTACCTCCAGGATATAATATTCACCAGTTAGACTGTACTAACCTAGTATTACTGATAATGAGATACTACCTCCAGGCTATAATATCCACTGGTTAGACCGTACTAACCTAGTACTACTGATAATGAGATACTACCTCTAGGATATAATATTCACCAGTTAGACCACACTAACCTAGTACTACTGATAATGAGATACTACCTCCAGGATATAATATTCACTGGTTAGACCGTACTAACCTAGTACTACTGATAATGAGATACAACCTCCAGGCTATAATATTCACTGGTTAGACCATACTAACTTGGTACTACTGATAATGAGATACTACCTCCAGGATATAATATTCACGGGTTAGACCATACTAACCTAGTACTACTGATAATAAGATACTACCCCCAGGACATAATATTCACCGGTTAGACCATACTTACATAGTACTACTGATAATGAGATACTACCTCCAGGGTATAATATTCACCGGTTAGACCATACTTACATAGTACTACTGATAATGAGATACTAACTCCAGGATATAATATTCACCGGTTAGACCGTACTAAACTAGTACTACTGATAATGAGATACTACCCCCAGGATATAATATTCACTGGTTAGACCATACTTACATAGTACTACTGATAATGAGATACTACCTCCAGGATATAATATTCACCGGTTAGATCATACTAACCTAGTACTACTGATAATGAGATACTACCTCCAGGATATAATATTCACCGGTTAGACCATACTAACCTAGTACTACTGATAATGAGATACTACCTCCAGGATATAATATTCACCGGTTAGACCATACTTACATAGTACTACTGATAATGAGATACTACCCCCAGGATATAATATTCACTGGTTAGACCGTACTAAACTAGTACTACTGATAATGAGATACTACCTCCACGATATAATATTCACTGGTTAGACCATACTAACCTAGTACTACTGATAATGAGATACTACCCCCAGGATATATTATTCACCGGTTAGACCGTACTAACCGAGTACTACTGATAATGAGATACTACCTCCAGGATATAATATTCTCCGTCTAGACTGTACTAACCTAGTACTACTGATAATGAGATACTACCTCCAGGATATAATATTCACCGGTTAGACCGTACTAACCTAGTACTACTGATAATGAGATACTACCTCCAGGATATAATATTTACTGGTTAGACCATAGTAACCTAGTACTACTGATAATGAGATACTACCTCCAGGATATAATATTCACCGGTTAGACCGTACTAACCTAGTACTACTGATAATGAGATACTACCTCCAGGATATAAAATTCACTGTTTTGACCATACTTACATAGTACTACTGATAATGAGATACTACCTCCAGGATATAATATTCACCGGTTAGACCATACTAACCTAGTACTACTGATAATGAGATACTACCTCCAGGATATAATATTCACTGGTTAGACCATATTAACCTAGTACTACTGATAATGAGATACTACCTCCAGGATATAATATTCACCAGTTAGACCGCACTACAAGGAAAGGAGGTGGGATAGCAGTCCTTTACAAAAATTTTCCAACTGTTAATAGAGACACCATTCAACCACCCTAATTCAATAATGTAGAACTCCTCATAACCAAACTACAGATTAAATAAACATACATACAAAATCAATAACAAATATGTGGTTCTATCACCAATAATTTTATCAATAACTGTAAAGATAATTTCTTACATCTAATGTCACTCAAATGTTCAGACACCAATGGCCCAATCAGTGTGCAATTGGCAAAAGAATTGAATATCAAACACTTTGCTTCTTTCCCTTACGAAAGAAAATGAACATTTATTATAATCTTGAAATTTATTTCTTTCCCCGTGTGTGTATGTGGTACTGTGTGTTTCTCTTTATTGGTTTTATTATATTTCTTATTATATTTATCTAATTAGACCTCTAGTGCCGCCTAGTGCGTGCCTGCCATTATAAATCCCTATCCTGATCTATAAATCTGTACATACACATACACATACATACATATTTTATTTATGTTCGGTATATATTATATATTATTATATTATGGTAGCTTAGCCTAACTAACTAACTCCTCCACTCCACCAGCTGCTTTTTTTTTTTCTTTATTTGATATTTCCTGTTGCCGTGCAACTCCCTACGTGCAGGGGACATTTTTTCTGCCAAACTACAGATTAACCATAACAAATGCTTGAACATCATCTGTGCATATATTCCCCCAGGCAACAACTTAAACACTCTGGAGGATATCCATCACTGGTTATTCACTACCTATCCCCAAGAAACCATAGTTCTTGGTGACTTCAATACCGACTGGCACCCCTGCTCCTCTGAACCCCCCTCACCCCTATAACCTTATCTGAGTTTAAACAGACCATAACCAATCCCACCAGGTTAAACAAACCAACTAACAGGAAAAGTATCCTAGATGGATCCTAGTTAATAACCAACCCCAACTGTACACAGCTGGCAGTCTCCCTGATAACCTTAGTGACCATCTACTAACCTACATCATAAAAAATAAGGCAGGAATCCTCCACTAGACCAAATATAAAACAATTAGAAATAGAAAAAACGTTGACACTGCTATTTTCCTAAACAAACTAAAAGCAGTTGACTGGTTAGAACTAAAAAATCTACCACTAGAAGGGGCAATAGCTGACTTTAACACTAAATTCCTAAGTGTCTTTGATTCCCATGCTCCAGCACATACAATAAAATCTAGATCAAAAGCAGCACCATGGCTCACAAAAGGTACCAAATCTAAAATCAAAACTAGAAACAGGGCCTGGGCCACCTGGAGATCAACTAAAGCCCCACTTGACCATTAAAAATATTGTCAACTCAGGAATGATACAAAAAAATCTATTTTACTAGATAAAAAATCTTTTACCATAATCTCCTGCAAAAACACCAAAACCACCCTCAAAAGTTCTGGGCAGGCTTAAATCAACTTCTACATCCAGGTCATTCTGCCACCCCAACCCCAGCTAACCACACCCAAAGCTCCCCTGAGACCATAGCTGCCGCTTATAATAACCTTTTCACTGAAACATTCCAATCCCTAGCACATCAACTAACCCCCACAAACCTAAACCACCCCCCTAAACTACCCACTAATCACCCCCAATTTAGCTTCCGACTGATATCCACTAGTTTTATCAAAACACTTATAAAAAAACTAAAACCTACCACCCTCGCTGCTGACCTCCTCCCTGCAGAGTATCTACAAATAGCGACAGATGCCATTGCATATCCCACGTCTATCCTAATCAACAGAACCTTTTCTGAAAGCACTATCCCCTCCACTGGAAAATATCCCACATCATCCCACTCCACAAAGGTGGAAGTTAATGACATATCCAACTATAGACCCATTGTCATTCTTTCCTCACTAGCCAAACTAACGGAGAAAGGTGTATTCAAGCAACTAATGCAGTACCTTACACAGAATAACTTACTATCCAATTCCCAGTATGGCTTCAGGCCACACCATAGCACCACCTTGGCCCTATTCTCCTTTACTACTGCCATAAACCAAAACAGGAATAACAATAGGCTATCCTCTGCCCTCTTTCTTGACTTATCAAAAGCCTTTGACATGATCAACCATGAACTTTTCATTCTCTCTGTCTCTCTCAAGTCTATTTCCCTCAGTAAGCATGCAATCCAGTGGTTCCAGTCCTACCTGTCTGGCATGTTATGGCAGGGCAAACTCTCCAGTCAGTTACCTCTCACACTTGGTGTCCTTCAAGGCTCCATACTAGGCCCACTACTCTTCTCTATTTTTATCAACAACTTTCACACTGCTATCCCTAAAGCCACCTGTATTCAATATGCAGATGATTCCACTCTGATCTGCTCAGCCACCTCCCCATCCGAAATGCAAATCCTAACCCAAAATACATTCAATACTATTGAGACCTTTCTTGCCAACCAATGCCAACTGCTGAACCCCAATAAAACTAAACTTCTACTCTTTGCCCCCACTAGTAGATCAGCCACACTTACATTCTCTGTCACGTCTAACAATGGTACCACTATCTCTCCAGATCAACACACTAAGCTCCTAGGGGTTATCATAGACAATAATCTCAAATGTGACCTACAGGTCAACAAAACTATACAGACCATCAATAAGAACTTGAGATCCCTACAGTCAGCCAAAAAACTACTGGTCCAAACCCACAAAGCTAATAATGCTGCTGGTGAATCTCTGCCAACTTTGTTGGCAAAACCTGGAATTCATTGCCAAGCTATATAACCCTACAATCCTCCATAGGTCTTTTCAAAAAAAAAAAAAAAAAAAACCTCAAACAGTATCTCAAAGAGAACTGGCTTTGCCCGTGTACCAACCCTGATGAAGTTATAAACTTAAAACATAATCTCTATATATCATAACATGTAACTACTTCACCAAGCTATGTATCCAATCTGATGTCTCTTGCATTTTAAATGTGTCTGACCAAGTGAATTATGAGTCCTTATTAGAGAACACCACTAACCATTGTACATAATCACTTGTTTTATACTTTGTTTTATACTTTCTAATGTTATCTATGTAAGTTGACTATTTGGAGCTTTTCTCCCCGGACCTCCGCTGAAAATGGACATATATCCAGTCGGACTATCCCGGTAAACAAATATAAAATAAAATAAAATAAAATAAAATAAATAAATAAACAACGCCCATAACAAATGTATATATCAACATCTGTATTGCATCAACAAAAAGGATAACAGAAATGCCTTGCAAGCGTCTGCATGCAGTAGTAACTGCTCTTGCAAATTTTGTATTTTGGAGAGGTTGAGTTTAGATAATCAAGGAGGGGACTGGTAAAACTGTATAATATACAAAGAACTGCTTTGGCAATTGAGATTAGACACATTGCTAAAACACATATTTTATCCACTATACTGTATACTTCCCCCGTCTTCACCAACCTTAGAAAAACTGACCTAACCAAATTAGAAGCCCGCTATGACAAAATTGCTAGATTTGCAACTTACCTCCCAAATAGAACTGACCACTGCACAGTCCTAAAACAACTAAAATTGCTAGAATTACCAAATCTGCTGTCACTGAACCAACTTACTATTGCCTATGCCATTGTACATCAACCTGACAGATGTCCATCCCTAAAATATCTAGTACAACCTTACTCAACCACCCAAACCCTATGTTCATCTGACAAACTACTGTTAAAAGTCACCAAAGTGAACAATAGCTTCGGAGACTCTCTGTTCACAAACAAAATAGCAGAAACCTGGAACTGTATACCCCAACATATACACGACACGACCATAACCTCCAGATTCAAGGGGCACCTAAATAACAACTGGCTGTGCTCCTGCACTACCCCTGGGTGAACAGGATGTGCTCCTCCCATACTACCTACTCATTCACTGTCTTCTTTAGATTCTCTCCAATCTCCCAATCAGTGTGATCCCCATATACCTTTCAGTCGAGTCAGGTACAAAAATTACAGAATTTGTTCTACAGTCTACCTATCTCTTATCCCAAGACACTGTGTGTGACAATATCAAGTCTTGTAACAATGTAGTCTGCTTTTGTTGACATACTTGTTATGTATTGCATATGTGAACCACTGTTATTATGGTATATCTTCTTCTTCTTCTTTTTTCGGCTTTTCCCAGTTAGGGGTCGACACAGCAGATCATCTGTCCACTCATGATTGGCAGTGGAGTTTTACAGTGTCGAGTTGCCAGCCCAGCGCGTTCCACAGAAGGCACACACACGCACACACTCACACCTCAGGCTAATTTGGAGTGTCCAATCCACCTACTGCATGTCTTTAGGATGTGGGAGGAAACCGGAGCACCTGCAGGAAACCCATGCGACCACAGGGAGAAAATGCAGACTCCGCACAGAAGGCACCCCAGCCGAGAATCGAACCGGAGAACCTCTTGCTGTAAGGTGGCAATGCTGCACCACCGTGGCCGTCCTACTGTTATTATGGTATATATATATGCCTGAAATTCAGCATGCTTTGCATATACATATATATATATATATATATATATATATATATATATATATATATATATATATATATATTTATATCTTCTTATTGTATGCATTTCACTGTGTGGAGCTTTTCTTCCTGGGCCTCCGCTGAAAACGGGCTACTAGCCCAGTCGGACCATCCCGGTAAACAAATGTAAAGTAAATAAAACAAAGTAACATTGCTACATCATTTTGATCCCTCAGAATACATTTTACTAGATACATTGCCTTCAAAACCCTTTCTTAGTTCACATTTTGAAGTGATACCTGTATATTACTATCTGCTATGGCAGACACAGTTAATACACAGCTCTGTAGAGTCTGAAGCATGATAGACAGGGGGTTGAATTTGCCAAGGCAAGTCTGGAAAAACAATTGTGACAGACAAGAGCAGCTTAGCCCTAAGAATGATGATATGGCACAGTAACAGGGTCACATTGTTTAGGGCTCAGACCCCATGTTAGGGGAACCATTATCATTCCAAGACAATACTGATATAATCCTATCAAGTATGTTCTTCATGACATTGCAGATATGTCTAAGGTCAGCCCTCAGAGAGTTGTGTATCAGTCACTGATACCACAGAAGAAGCATGTTTCTAGTCTGGTAAGATGTAACTGCTGACTATGTCAACACTGCTTATAGGCATCATTTAGTTCCCCAAATAATAATGATCTGTATTCCATGACTTAATGGATCATTTACATGCACCTTTTATTATTTTGCTTACAATACAGGGCTTTTAAGACAATAATGTGTTATTCATTAGTTCTTCATGTGTACCATGCTTCAAAGCATCAGTGAATTTGTTTTATGATACTGTCTTGTGGTTTTGTGGTGGGTAATTGACGTCATTGCAGTCATTGCTGTACTTACTTATGAGCATGCCCAGTACCATGATGAATGAGTCATATGACATTTAGCAAACATACCATTAAGTAATCAATGTTATGAGATAGTTGTCATTTGTTCTTTTTATCAAAACTTAATAAAATTAGCCTTGGTAAGGTTGGCTTAATGGAGTTTTTGACCTACATGTTGAGTATAACATTTGTTATAGGCCAGTGTACAGTTATTGCATATGAAATGTAAATTTTAAACAGTTCACTTAATAATACACGTTAATGTTTAACCTAGTTGTAGTTTAAATTAGTGTACTATCATACATATATTACTAACGTGTTCAACAAAATGTGATATACAACATAATCCTGTACAGAGTTCACATATGTAGTTTAATAGACTTTTATTTATTTATTTTATTATTTATTATCAGTTTGATTACCGGGGAAGTCCACTGGGCCAAGAAGTGCCCATTTTCAGTGGAGGCCCAGGGAGAAAAGCTCCATAAGCAATACAATACAATAACAGTTAAAATACAAGGGGAGAAAAGCACCATCAGCAATTCAATACAATACAAAGTGACAAAGGTTAAAATGCAAGGTGAGAATAAGCTCCATCAGTAATACAATACAATAAAAGTTACAAAGTAGAACATTTTTTTTTTTCAGATGATTACAATATTTACATGCTTGGAGTCTGCTAGATCTGGATCTTGGAGCAATAAGAATAAGTAAGAGAGTATAGTGGAATGGGAGTTAGCAGAGCCTAGTGGGATTCCAGTATTTTATGTGGAGTGAAGGCAGGAGCATTTCCATTTGGAAGATAGGTGAAGGAAAAGTTGGGTCTTGAAGGATTCAGTGTTGGGTATAGTCCTAAGTGAAGGAGGCAGAGAGTTCCATTTTTTACCTAGGGAGAAGGAGAGTAGATGCTGGCCAGCGGGATGTTTGGGTTTGTGCATGGAGATTAGGTTTTGGTGTTCAGATCGTAGTGATCTGTTTGGGATGTATGGAGGAAGGATGTTTTTTAGGGCTGGGCATTTATCAGGGGAGAATATTAACTTGTGAGCAGTGGTTAGTTGTAGATAGTCTAGGTGGTTGGGGAGTTCTAACCAGTTCAGAGATTGTAGGCTGAGGCAGTGGTGAGTTGATGTTTTGGATTTGGTGGCAAATTTAGCAATCTTATTATAACAAGCTTCGAGCTTAGAGGTGTTGGTAGCAGACAGATTGGTTAGAAGAGGGACTTTTGTATTTCAATGCGCATTATGTGGCAGTAGCAGCAGGAAGGCTACACCTAAAATGATTGATTACACACACACACACACACACACACACACACACACACACACACACACACACACACACACACACACACACACACATGCATCATACTCAAATATGTTTCCCCTGTAGCTCATGTCATTATACAATACTGCTGGCATGTAAGTTGTTTCGAGCCAAGTATTGCATGGCTTCCTAAGCATTTCTGGTTCTTTCTATAACACATACATGCATCATATACACAGAGATAAACCGACATCATACACACACAGGACACAGTTGCCAAAGGAGTGACTATGCCTTGATTTATGTGCATGTTAGTGTATGGCTCATAACCATGATCCTCATTTTGCAGCCATAGCCGGCCTTAGGCATAGACCAACTAGGCGGCCGCCTAGGGCGCCGCTCTAGCAGGGGCATTTTTCCAGTATTTATTTGGTGTAGGTAGACCAGGATGGGGGCACCGGGTGGTGTGGTGGAGGGCCCTGTTGAGCCAGTTTGCCAAGGGCATCAGTTGACCTAAGGCCGCTCCTGTTTGCAGCTACATACATCTCACAGCTGTCACAGTTACACAACTGAAAGTATAGCTAGCAGCACTCTCTTCTTTTGATAGGCTGGTCAAGGTGACAGTTCTGTATATGTTTCAGGTCCTTTTGGACTGCAGTATATAAATATACAGTAGGTATGAACAGTCACACTTTCTTCCATTTCCAGTATGCAGGTTGTTGCCACAGATTTTTGTTTCCTAACTTAATATTATCACTAAAATGAGTTCACAGGTGTGCATGATTCTTCTCAGCATGCCCCCTTTTTTACATGTGTGTACATTGCCTTTAATGATTCATTATTGTTTCCTTCATATGTAGAAGGCAATGAATGGATTACAATTATTTAATATGCATGTATGTTCTAACATCAATCATGTGTATGTAAATTATTTCCTTTGACTACTCACAGTATATATGATAATAGCAGTGTAGTTTCATGCATCTGCACCTCCAGTGTAGCAAAGCATACTCCATGTACTCCAGTGAGTACAATTCTTTCTGAACACATCTCTGAAAATCTATAGTGGAAAGAGTATGTTATTTTTATGAGTCTAAACTATTGTATAATTTACATTCCTACACAAAATATGCCTTCTATAGACAAATGTATTTCTTAAATAGCCATTTTTATGGTTACAAGTGGCAACAACTGAAAATGATGTCCCTTTCTGAAGTGCATAGGACAGCAGTTTGAGAGTTAAGTACATTTTTAAATGATAGGTGGCTGGCAGGAGCAACAGCATATGGTTTAGTACAAATTATATATTTCTGGATACCATGCACTGTCTGCAGTATATGCAAAATCCCTTGATGTGTCTGCTTTCCTTTGCCTCTCTCCTTTACCATCCTTTTACTTGTTCGTAGGTGTGTACTAGGCTAAAAACCACTAGGGCCTTTTTAAGCCTAGACATGCATCCCAAATCTCTGTCAACGTCTGGTACCCTTGATAAGCGTAAGTAGGATCTGGGGAGATGAACCATTTGCAACCAGGAAAATGAACCATTTACAGGTTGTCTGTCCCCATTAGAGACATGGGTAATTTTATACATCTGCACCACTATCACAATTACTCCTTGTTTCACTGTAGCAGTTTCCCTCTCACCTCCATTTGTCAACATTTCCTTTTTATGTAACTGTGTTCCTGAGTAAATAAGTTATTAGTAATTATTAATAAGTATTGTTTACAGTGTTTGTATGATAATCTATTTATACATAACTGCAAGTTCCTTGCTAACCTCACTCTGCCTCTTTATTACATAATTCAATCTGCCCTTGGCTTGTATTGTGTCATCTGCAAGTGCTTACTGAGGTTAAGCTTAATTGCAGCCTTTTGTATATACTTTGTGCTTAAGCCTATCTGCACCTCAACATGGCTGCTAGCAAGTGTTCTGGTCATGAACAGCTGCTGCTGGATGCATAGGATTGCTTAGTGGTTTGCATATTTGATGAACAGCTGCTGCTCGATGTGTAGGGTTACTTAATGGTTTGCATATTTGATGAACAGCTGCTGCTCGATGTGTGGGGTTACTTAGTGGTTTGCATATTTGATGAACAGCTGCTGCTCGATGTGTAAGGTTACTTAGTGGTTTGCATATCTGATGAACAGCTGCTGCTTGATGTGTAGGGTTACTTAGTGGTTTGCATATTTGATGAACAGCTGCTGCTTGATGTGTAGGGTTACTTAGTGGTTTGCCTATTTGATGAACAGCTGCTGCTCGATGTGTAGGGTTACTTAGTGGTTTGCATATTTGATGAACAGCTGCTGCTCGATGTGTAGGGTTACTTAGTGGTTTGCATATTTGATGAACAGCTGCTGCTCGATGTGTAGGGTTACTTAGTGGTGTGCATATTTGATGAACAGTTGCTGCTCGATGTGTGGGGTTACTTAGTGGTTTGCCTATTTGATGAACAGCTGCTGCTCGATGTGTAGGGTTACTTAGTGGTTTGCATATTTGAAGAACAGCTGCTGCTCAATGTGTAGGGTTACTTAGTGGTTTGCATATTTGATGAACAGCTGCTGCTCGATGCGTAGGGTTACTTAGTGGTTTGTCTATTTGATGAACAACTGCTGCTCGATGTGTAGGGTTACTTAGTGGTTTGCCTATTTGATGAACAGCTGCTGCTTGATGTGTAGGGTTACTTAGTGGTTTGCATATTTGATGAACAGCTGCTGCTCGATGTGTGGGGTTACTTAGTGGTTTGCATATTTGATGAACAGCTGCTGCTCGATGTGTAGGGTTACTTAGTGGTTTGCATATTTGATGAACAGCTGCTGCTCGATGCGTAGGGTTACTTAGTGGTTTGCATATTTGATGAACAGCTGCTGCTTGAAGTGTGGGGTTATTTAGTGGTTTGCATATTTGATGAACAGTTGCTGCTCAATGTGTAGGGTTACTTAGTGGTTTGCATATTTGATGAACAGCTGCTGCTCGATGTGTAGGGTTACTTAGTGGTTTGCATATTTGATGAACAGCTGCTGCTCGATGTGTAGGGTTACTTAGTGGTTTGCATATTTGATGAACAGCTGCTGCTCGATGCGTAGGGTTACTTAGTGGTTTGCATATTTGATGAACAGCTGCTGCTCGATGTGTAGGGTTACTTAGTGGTTTGCCTATTTGATGAACAACTGCTGCTCGATGTGTAGGGTTACTTAGTGGTTTGCCTATTTGATGAACAGCTGCTGCTTGATGTGTAGGGTTACTTGGTGGTTTGCATATTTGATGAACAGCTGCTGCTCGATGTGTGGGGTTACTTAGTGGTTTGCATATTTGATGAACAGCTGCTGCTCGATGTGTAGGGTTACTTAGTGGTTTGCATATTTGATGAACAGCTGCTGCATATGCATAGGGTTACTTAGTGGTTTGCACATTTGATGAACAGTTGCTGCTTGAAGTGTGGGGTTACTTAGTGGTTTGCATATTTGATGAACAGCTGCTGCTCAATGTGTAGGGTTACTTAGTGGTTTGCATATTTGATGAACAGCTGCTGCTCGATGTGTAGGGTTGCTTAGTGGTTTTCATATTTGATGAACAGTGCTGTTTGTGGCATTAATGTGAACTAACATGTAGGCTTAGAGTGGCATATACATGCTTATTGCTTGCTTAGTTTTTTTTTTTTTTTTTGCACTGCACTTTGTTTTATTAACTATTTTATTATTATTCTTATGGTGGATGGAAGCAGAGTTCTTAATCCAAATGTCCATAAGGGAATAGAATTCAGAGATGAATGAATAGCATAAGATACTAGATTATTTGGAGAACTGTATATTTTATTATTGTAAAGAAGGTTGATAACTAGATGGAGATTTATTTGAAAGGAATCATAAAATACTATCTTTTGGGGGGCTTCAAGCTATGTTTTATGACAGAAGGTTACCGCTAGTTGCTCAGATTTTACTAAGGAAGGAGGTATTGACAATGGGGCTTGTAAAGAAAGAAGAGACTTTGGCTAGGTCAAGGTTAAGAAGGTTATCAATATTAATGGGGAGTGGGCAATTTGAGGAAGGCAATTAGCATCAATAATAACTGAGGAATCTTTTATTACTGGTTGCGCAGGTATGCCAGTTAATACGGCAGAAGTTAACGTCACCAGTAATCAGTAATGAGAACATTTGGTTTGATTGTGAGATTTTTAGTCTGACTGTATACTGTATATATATATATATATATATATATATATATATATATATATATATGTAGGATTATGTACTGAACATACTGAACTATGTCTTTTAGTGAAGGAAAAGTCAAAAACATTTGACTTTTTGCCCCTTTCAATGATAAACTGTGACTGCATTGCTTAAAATGCCTGTACTTCTGTGATAACTGGAGGATACGTTTGGTGGTATTATGTTAAGGGCACCATGTCTGAGAATTTGACCGTCGGTAATATATCACTATACTTGAAAAAAGTTCCCTTGTTTTTAACAAACTAAAGAAAAGGAAGAGATTTTTTTTTTCCTGTCAGGTATGTGGTTTTGGAAAACAAGATATAGTGAAAGAGACAGAGAGAGAGAGAGAGAGAGAGAAAGAGAGAGAGAGAGTATGAGGTTATAGTTCAAGATGAGAAGCCTTAACCTACAATATGAGATAGTCAGAACATAATATGCTGGGAGGCAAAGTGGTTCTTTTGAGGAGAACTGTAGCATAAACCTAAAGATTTTATTGGGGGGTTTCTGAAGGGAATGATTATTGAAGAAGTATTTGGTGAGCAAGGAGAGATCATACTCTACTTGTAGGAATGAGCATTCTTTCTACCAGAGCTGCACGGTCTGTTATTTCTCTATAGTCTATCAGATAAATAGCTCTTCACAGATTGTCCCAAGTTTAATTTACGTCATCTTAATCTGTCATATTTACCTCATGTGAATTCATATTTTTTTTCACTTTCCTGGCTGAAAAAAAAAATCAATGAAACGGTAAATGTAGGCCGATTTTCTTAAGCCCGATGTTTAGGGAACACTTACAAGAAGAGGAAATACAATATAAGGCATGCTCAACTAAATGTGGAAACAGTAATACAAGGAGCTATGGAATAGGGAAGTATCTTGCAGGCTAGGAAGAGTGCGAAGGCATGAGAAAGTGATAAAAATTAATATTTGTGCCACTGTTCCTTCTGTGGCTGAAGGGAGTGGAATGCAGCTAGAAAGCAAATGGAAATCATGAAGAATATTGGTATTTGTTCACTTCAACAATTAGTGAAACTGTAATTTTGGGAGTTTTAAGTATTTTAATTTTGAGTAGCCTAAATATGGCTAAGAAGGTTGGAAGAGTTAGAATAGGGAACTTTGGGGCATTACGAGTATCACAGGCTAAACACAATATTGACTATTTCATATGCATTGAATTATTAAAATGTGGAAAAGAAGGACTGTCAAAAAGTTCTTAGGCTATGACCAAGTGAATGAGATCAGTCAATCAAAAAAGCTAAAAATCCAAAAACAAAAGAAACAGAACTCAAAGCCAAAGTTAGAACTTTACTTTAATAAAGTGTAAAGTTGCAAAGCTTTCAGAAATCACAAATTTAAAATGGAGGGTTTATACAAAGCTCATGACCCCAACAGCCATCTCCTGGCAGTCTATTTTTAGTGCATCTACCAATTTCCAAGATGGGGATTGATAGTTTGCAGGCTAAACAAGAGATAATTCCTCACCTTGGGAAGCAACTTATATTGTATAAGGCTGTTGTTTGGAAGGGGGGCTGGTTTAAAAAAGTGGGCTGTGGTAATTGCAGACTGGAGGTAAAATGCATAGGATAATAGTTAGCAGCAGTATGTTATTAAGAAACCAGAAAATTGTAAGAGCCCACGTTTTGCTATATAAATGAAAGGATTTTAGAAATCAAACAACATTCCTTCTTTGGAAATGTAAGTAGTTGGACAGACCTGAAAAATTGGGAAGGGGAAAAAAGAAGGTGGAAAGGAGAGAGAAAGAGAGATAAGCAGTTAAAGTTTGTTAAAATAGAGTAGGAACAGGAATAAAAATAGCTAGGGTGAAAGTATTGTATGTATGTGAATGGACAGCCCAATCTATTTAAAAGGGATGGGGCTCAGATAACACAATTACAGGAAACTCATCTCTCTGAGAAAGAGCATACTAAGCTATATAAAATTTTAGTATCTGATAGCTTTAAGGAAGGCAGGTGAATAGGGGTATCAGTCCTAGCTAGTAAAGCATTAAAGTTAAACGTGAAAGGACTTTTGGCCACAGGAGAGGGGTGCCTAGTAGGATCGAAGGTAAAAGTAGAGTAAAGTAATTATACTATAGCCACTATTTATATAACACCTAAAGCAAAATTCAACATGGTCAGAAGGTCATTTCTACAATTAGTCTGATATTAGCAGATGACTGTAACATGATTTTTATGGCTTAAGGGATGAAAGCTTAGAAGAGATGTATCCATTAACAAAGAGGTTGTTAAGAAGATTGGGACTAGGGAATTGCAGGAAGACAGCTAGGCAGGACACTGAGGATGATGGTTATACCTTTTATAGCTATAAGTGGTTGTATGGTCAAGGATTGTCAATATTTTAATGTTAAGAGAGAGAGAGAGTCTCAGGAGGGTAGAAAGACCATACATACATAGCATGGGATGTTAGACTGGGCCACGCAGACAAGGGGGTGTGACACTGACATTCTCCTACTTATAGACTAAATTTGCAGGATTTTACAAGATGGTTAACAAACGGAGCATCTTTTGGGGAATGGGGGTTGACTGAAGTTAATGGTGAGACCTGGGATGAAGATAAGATGAGGCTGAGAAATAAGATGCAAATGGAGTCAAATAAATGGAGATAGGTAAAAAGGTGTAAACTTAAGAATATGATGGGAGAGATAAGTAGAGATAAGTGAGGGGGGTGGCACAGGAAGAGATACAAAAGAAGACAGCAGTACAAGTGGAAGGGCAGAAAATAGAGAATGAAAGACTTTGGAGTCAAGGAATTTCACTATTCCAATTCAGCTAACGCTGCAAGGGCATTGCCTGCTAGGCTTAGACAAGAAAAGGGTAGAAAGTGCAGCTTTTTAAATATATGATGAAGAGAATTGTATTTTAGTTGACCCCCTTTCTGAACTCCATGAGATTTTCAGGAAATATTCTCAAGAGCTTTATACAGGTACAAAAGAACAGGAGAACTAGAAATAGAAAAGCTTTTTCTGCAGAATTTAAATATCAAAAGAATAAATGCTGAAAGAAATAACTTAAAGAAGATAACAAAAGATAAAATTAAGTTAACATTAGAATCTCAAGAGGGAGGAAAAAGTCTGGGTATAGCCAGAATACCAGTTCAGTGTGGAGATGAACAAAGGAAAATAATTGCAAAAATATGGTCACTATTGTTTAATGACATATAAGAAGGAGGAACATGTCCAAGGTCATGGAAAGAAGGAATTATATCCGTGACTGGAAAAGAAAGTAAAGATGTGAAGTTACCTGGCTCTTATAGACCACTTACAATTTTGAACCACGATTATAAAGTGTTAATGAAAATGTTACTCTCTAGAATGAGGCCTATTGACCCTGATCAGTCTGTTTTTTTGAAGGAAGAAAGAAGCATGACAACATAGTCAGAACACAATTGATTGTTTCAGAAGCAGTGGAGCAGAAAAAAACAAGTAGCTTCAGTGTCGCTAGATGCAGAAAAAAATGTTTGATCATGTGGGAATGGTGTTTTCTGTTTAGTGTTTTAAAGAGACATGACTTCCCTGTACCTTTCACTGAAATTATTACTGGATTATATAGACATACACCAGCAAGGGTTAAAGTTATAGGTAGACTCTAATAGTTTATTTCTTTCTAGGGGTACCTGTCAAAGGTGCACATTGTCCTCACTCCTATTTGCCCTGCATATTGAACCACTGCAGACAGGGTTAGGCAGTCTGCACTTAAGGGATACCTCTGGGATAAATTGGAGGTTAAAACTGCTCTTTATGAGAACAATGTGATACTACCATCAAGAGATGCTTTAAGAGACATTACTCTGTGCTGCACATTGGCTGAATATGGGCACACAACAGGATATAAAATAAATTAAGATAAAACAAAGGTAATTTGGAATTATCCTTGTAAGCCTGGGAGATTTAAGAATGGAGTACCCAGGAGGGTGAGAGGACAGGAAGGTGAAGTATTTGGGACTTTGGTTGGCAGCTTCATATGAGCAATCATTTATGGACACTAAGAGAATACTTTTAAAGAAAAAACAAGCAAATCTTAAGAACTGGGCATTGATGAATTTGGAATTAGGCCACAGGGTACAAGTTTTGCAGTGGTATGTATATACTTTTCTTGGGTCAGTCTTTTGGACACCTTTCAATAAAGCCACATTGCACTGATTAAAGAATTGGATGGGAGCTTTTATGTGGCAAGCTGAGAAACCTAGGGTTAAATGGAACAGAGTAACTTTACCAATGGAAATGGGAGGGTTTGGAATCCTGAACATTTAAAGGTACGGTAAAGCACTGCAGCTTGCCTTGATAGGGAGTATGGAAGGAGGAACATCAGTGGTGAAATGGGTAAAAATGATAAAAAAAAAAGAATAGTTGGTTAGGAATGTCTGGCTGTTTAGAAGCTTTTGGGGGCAAGAATTTACAAGTTATCCAACCACCAATGCTTGTTGTAATTAGTAAAGAAATAGGTAATACATTTCAAAGTAAAAGTTATATACCTTAGAGGTATGAACTGTTGGTGATGGGGCTAAGATAGAAAGGTCAGCAGAAAAATGTCCTGGAAAGACATGGAGAGATTTGGAAACTGAGGTGAAATACTGGGAGCACTTGTTGATAGGAAACAGAGTGATGCATTATGAGAAAACACAGGAAACATTTGAGTTGCCAGAGGGACTTAATTTGGATTTTTTTTTGTCATTAGGAAAGATCTTGAATCATCAATATGGGTCAAGACAGAGAGGGACAGTTGGCCAAAAATAGTTAAGTGGAAGATTGAGCCAGGATCTCAGGTAGTGATTAAAAAAGTTTAATATCCAGACTGTACAACATATTAGCAGAAGAAAATGCAGAAATTCAAAATACAATGAGGAATGACTGGACCACATTGATAGGACAAGTTTTAACAAAACTGCAATGGCATGCTGTGTATAAAAGTTACTATACAAGGTGCTCAGGGCACACAAATTTAGGATCTTTACCAGAATTGTTATCATAAATATTTTTTATACACTGGCTAGACTGCATAGGCTGTTTCCTGCAGTAAATGGAACTTGTTGGAAGAGTAGGAATGTAAATTTGGGGACCGGATTCATATCTTCTCGGATTGTCCTAGGTTAACAGAGTATTTTAAGAAAAGATCCTTAGTTAGATATGTAGTAGTACAAAGGAATTAGAGAAGGTAAAGTTTTGCTGGGGTATACTGATAAGTGGAATAAGGACAGAACCATCAGAAGCTATTGTGTACAATACTATTATTAGCAAATCAGTTAATTACAAACAAATGGAAACAGGAAAACAGGCCAGCGGAGAAAGAACTTACAGTCTTCATTGAGAAAGTAAGAAAGGAGGAGGGGATGCAAAGGTGTAAAGGTAGAAACAATAGAACAATAAAATGTGGGCTAAATGGTTAGATTACTTGAATACATCAGTGTACTAAAGGGAATAAATCATTGCAGATAGAAGGTATCTGCATCCCTAAAATTTACTTTCAGTTTTCTGTGAATACTTTACATTGTTTAATATGTTTATGATTTCTTCTTAATGCTTAGTACATAAATTTATATACTCTTCAATACAACAGATGGTAGTTGTAAAACTCAAAAGGATTAATTAAAGGTAGGTGGTCACATGCTATGGAATAATGTACTGAAAATTTGAATGTAACCATCTGATTTATACTGTGCCTATTTGTATTAGTTACAGAACGCAGGATTCATCCTTGGCCGAGAGATATTGATAGTATTAATGCCAGGTCACTGTTAGATAATAAAAATAGAAGAGCACAGTGCATGCAGACAGTACTGGAATGGTTCAGTTGTTGAGTGTTTTTCAAAATAAGAGTTTTTTTAAACAAAACTAAACAGCGGAAAAAAAGAAGCATATTCAATAAGTATGGGGTAAGAGAAGGTCTGCTCATTTTGCTGAATTTCACAAATGGTCTCTCACTTTGCTGGACTCAGTAACAGCTTCTCACTTTACTGGGCTTCAGTAATGACTTCTCATTTTAGTAAAAGCTGCCTAGTAGTAATATGAAGAAAACAGGTCATTGGCTTTCAAATAGGTATAGAACTATGGTAACCCTTATCATTGTTAAAAATAAAGTGACAAGTGCTGTTTCTGCTAACCTTTACATGTTATGAGATATTGCTAATTTCATTTGTATTTATATACCACTGCTCGGAAAGCGATCTCAAAGACTCGAGGTTTGACATTATAATGAAATGTTTATATAGGCTTGACATTGTAGAAACATCACAAATTTCTGCTAAGTTACGTTAAACCTTTTGTTTGTTTATTTGTTTGTTTGTTAGGAGAATAAGTTCGTCAAAGAAAGTACTTCTATTGTGTCTGGGAAGATATCCTCCAGAGAGATAATAATAACCACAGCGCCTGATGACAACCAAGCCACATACCGCTGCAATGCGAGTAATGATGCAAGGGCTGCTCCTCTAACAGCATTTACAAAGCTTCATATATTGTGTAAGCTGGGCAGCTCTAACATTGTCTGTCAGAGAGAAATGCAAAATACATTTAACAGGATTATACTTAAGTGAAGCTTGTTTGTTGTCATTGTTTTGAAACAAATGAGTCATGAGTCATATTAAATGTCCCTTATGAGATAATTTTGTGCAAAAACAGAGCACAAAATCTTGTAACATATTTTTAAGAATGGTGATGTTTATTGTTTTCTAGGCAAAAAAGATGTTTAGTTGATGGTAGCTAGTTAGAGATTTCTATATTCATAGTTCAAAATTCCTAATGTAAAGGTTTGAAGCAAGGGATAAAGTGTAAGAGACAATATTAATATGGTTGCCTCAATGTTGTGAAGTGCAACCATTTCTGATTTACTTTCGTCAGGACATATATCAGTGCAGTGCATTAAGAATGTTATAAAAATTAATGCTTGGGCAAGTGCACTTTTGCTTTGCCCAGGATAATACACAGACAATTATGACGGGGTCTCTAACTTTAATGAACTTGCTATGTGTTCATGACATTGATGTTAAGAAATCCACCTCAAGAACAAAGCTCATGACCTGAATTTTAACACCCATGTCAAGAACACATAACCAGTTCATTATGATCAGAGACATGATTATGACTCCTTGGAGTATATGCGGCTATAGATTTTCAGATGTATTACTAATTACAAGGGAAAGGTGTGAAATACTTAGCCTGCCAAACAGCCAGTGAGCAAAACTTTATAGTCTCCATGATGGACTAACAGAAGTAAAAGCTGTTAAACACTTCAGTCTACCTTTTTAGCTTGGCAGCCAGAAGCATTTTTTCAACTTTTAAAATAATTTTAGCTGTAGTGTAAGATCTGAGCATAACAACTCTAAAGCATTCATAACAAACTTGTTTTGTACATCTTTGATGTCAGAGTTGCATAACAGGGTTGTCTTTCTCCGGGTTTCATTACATTATCAGCAAGTTCCATGTGCTATGTTTACATTATATTTTACGACTCCATATAATGCAATGTCAGTAATGATTGCACATCTATATTCTTCTGAGATGCACATTCATAATTTTTATCCAGAACTTTTTTCTGCAAAAGAATCCATAATATAAAACAGCTTGGAGACACTCGATAAAACTGTCAAGTCTGATCATCTGTATATATGTCAATGCAAATGTAAGTGTATTTAAAATAAGGGGAAGGATGAACAGTATAATGTCCAAAGCAAAACTGCAGCAGTTGCTCTTAAATTCACTGCCATCCCTTGAGAAATGTTTCATGCAGCATATATTATAAGAAATGTATCCAGGAACATATATTAACCACCTCCACCATATACTACACTACAGGATACCTGAACCCATTAAGTCAGTTTAATAACTGGAAGTCAGTTTGGAAAAATGAGACTTTTTGCTGTACATTGTAGTGATCTGAAAAAAAGTTGTTCTGCAATCAACATTAGGATTGGTTATTTGGCATTAGTTGTACAAAGCCATGCTGAATGTGTTAATGTAAATAAATGTCCTTGTTTTCCCATGTTTCCTAAGGTTACTACTCACTTTCTTTTTCATGCAACATATTCAAGTATAACTAGAAAAAATAATCTTCTTTTACATAGATGTCTCGTTCAAGAAATTCTAACCAAATATTGCAACCAAATTCTAGTTTTGTTTTATAATAATATTTCACACAGATAATGTGCTGCTACGTTAGTTTTTATTACTGCAGGTAAACAGTAATGTACATGAAGTTATTCTAATCACTGCCATTCAAAGGCAGCACACACAGCTAAGCACATGCATGTCACAAATAAACATACCCAAAATTAGAGCAAGCAACTTATGCAGTGCAATGCAGAGCACATACTGTGAATAAGGTATACTATTAACTGCTGTAGTACGTCACGCAGTAATATCAATGTCAGAAGCCAGCACCGTAATGTAGAGGGATGAAGTGCTGACTATGGCCCAAGTAATCTGAGTTAAATTAGCTGCTTGAAAGTCCTGGGAGCTGGCTAGAGATGAATGTGGTGCCCATTCTGGAGGGAGGGAGAATGGAAAGAGTATTTACCCTGGAGTACACAAAGCAATATTATCTCTCTGATGGAGACCAGGGAAACCATCACAGAGTGTTATCATAGATGGCTTGGGTGGCTTACTGACATCAGCACTTTGCAGAAGTTCATTGTGGATCACCCATTATACATCCTATCCAAGAAAACTGTTGGGCGCACCTAAGGGTGAATGTAAGTTAAATAACAACCTCATGGCAGCAGTATGGCAAGTTCCCAGGGCATCTCAATCTCCTAACTGGCTCCAACCCTTATCAGAAAAATTCTGGTAGAGTTAGAATGGGTAGGCAGACCCAATAAATGAAAGGTGGTACTGGGCTCAGCCAGTAGTCAGCTGCATGGGAAAAACTAAATAAAAGAAAATCAACTTATCCGCCTGTGTGAGAAATACAGTACACAGTTTTCAGTATATGAAATTCTTTCTTCTCATTTAGTGATTTAATATACAATTTTGTTCCTTGTGAGGAAAGCAACAGATCTACTGACTGTAATTGTAATAATTATAAATGACAGCATGCAAAAATAAAAATTGAAATCATGCTGAAGCAGGATGAAATGGGAGCAAATTTAGAACTGCAGGATGGCAGTGTATCGGTTATAAATTTGAAATTGGCAGGCTGTATCATCCACAAGGGAATCTTTTAACGACCATCCTCAAGAAGAAAACAAAAACTACAAGGACATACCACAAGACTCATATGAAATATTCATGTCATATAAATATGAACATTTACAAGAGATGTAAAATTGTGTCATGTATACGCAGCTATAAAAACAACTCCATGCTTGGCCTTGAAGAGTAAAATGGTGTATGAAGGCAGAAGTGCTTCCATTTCATGTAAGCTTCACTTACTTTAAGGGAGTTATATGTATTTCTGTGGTGTGCCTTTTTTCCCTTTTTCTTTATTTTCAAATTCTCGCTATGGTAGCACCATTGGCTTGAGAGTTTTTTTTCCATGTTATACTTGTTTGAAAGACCTGTAAAACATCACTATATTTGTCCCATGCTGCCTACCAAAGTAATAGCTCCCAATGTAAAGGATAAAAACAAGCATTACACAGTGAAGTAACAACAGCATAACATTCTACAGCAAATACTGCCCATTGGAAATATCTCCCATCATCCCCCAGTTAACCACTGAATCATCCCATGGCAGAACACAATTGTGAGTTACCACAGAAACAAATAACTATTGAACACATTTTTCAATTATGTCCTTACTTAGATAAGCAGTGTTGTGTAGACCTAGATCCAGTGAATGTTGATGACATAGTGAGGAGCAGTGAGAGGTGAGAACATTGTGACCCAAGTCCAAGCAGAAAAACACCAACAGTATAATTAAACATTCATAAGCATCAAGTGTTTGAAGGCCGATGGGTAATTTCTGGAGTCAGTGATACTATATCTTCACTAAATCATGTTATTCTAACACCACAAAACAAAATTAAACATCTGAAAAAAGAAATGGTCAGAACAGAATAGATTTATATCCCATACAATAATTCTGAATGAGCATTTTATGTAAGATTCAAACATACAAGCACAATTTTATCTTTGCATCTGAGATTCAGTTCAGTAAACACATGAGCATCACTGCAGAATTGCTGCACTGGAACTCACTGATGTTATAAGAAGACAGAATTCTACTTCTTGCTATGGAAATACCACTAACACTGAACTGTGTTTAGTGCAACTCTGTGCAACAGATACAACAGAAGAAAATAAAACAACCAATGAAATCTAGTTGAAGAATATGAGTACATAAACTAAAGAAGAGCTCAAAATAGTTAACAAAGAACACGCAAACAAAATCAAATCCTCCAACAGCAAGCATGAATTAAGATTCACCATCAATGTTAAGGATAACTATAAAGCCTTCTTCAACTATTTCAAGAACCTATTAAATAATAACTAGTAAGGATCTGAGTTATAACAAAAAAGCATAACATATTCAACCTAAGATGATATTGCCAAAACATTAGCATTCAGATACAACTCAAACTTTACCTCCTATATCCCTTAAATTAGTCACATCATACGGGCATGCTAACATCATGCCAAAAAATTACCTTTGAGTAAGTCCTTAGTGGTCTCTCAAGGTTAAAAACATTACCACCATGGATTCTGGCAAACTGCCAATTTATCTTCTCTTTAGCACCAAACACTGCCTGGGTTCCTCCTTATTTCATATATCCAATCTCAGCCTTTGCATTGGACTCATGCCAGAGCTATCAAGAACTACTATAGCCATTGTGCTCCACAAATGGTAACCCACAACTGTCCTAGGCAACTACAGGACTTTCAGCCTCATCTGTTTTATCAGTAAGGGAATGGAGTGTGTCATTATGGACCTCATAAATAAGGAAATGGGCAGGTGACCCTATCAATTTGAGTTTGTTAAAGGTAGATCCTGCACCTAAACCTGGGGGGAGGGGCTTTTTGAACAACTTACTAAGGTATCAGACTCATGTAAATTACTTCACATTTCATACCTGGACTTATTCAAAGTCTTTGATACCATTTGACTTGGGCATCATTGATAAGCTAATTCAGTTAACTGTAAACTCCTGCAATACCCACTAGATAGCAAGCTGACTCACTGACAAAAGCCAGTGTGTTAGTGCTGCAAGCACACTCTGATCTAAAAATAGTTACCAGCAGTGTCCCTCAGGGATTCATCATGGGACCACTCCCATTTATTATCTACTTTTCCAACATTAAATCAGTCTTCAAAGGCCTGTGGCTGACAGACTTTGCTGATGACTGCAAACTCAGAGCTGTCATAAATATTCTAGATGATGTATATGTTTTCCAGAAGGATCTAACACATGCTAAGAAATTGTGCTTGTACCATGGTCTTAAATTAAATACCAAAAATTGCAGAACTGTTTCCTTTAGTAAACTTGGGCACTCCTGATCCTATCACATATGAGACAGCCCCCCCCCCCACACACACACACACAAATCAACTTGCCTTGCCTACACAGCCTCTAAAGATCTAGTCGTATGTAACCTTATACCAGTCCACAAAAGTAATACCAGCCTAAGCACCTGCTCAGGAGACCTAAATTATCTCCAAAACATAAACAGGACTTGTTGGTGGGATAGATATATTTTACAGACAAAGCATTTTATTGAATATACTTCCCTTAGAAATAAAACAGAGTAACTCCATGACCCTTTTTAATTGTAACATAGATGACTGGAAGAGTAATTTTAAGTATACCCCAGCACGGCCCCTTCTTCCAACCTTTATGAAAGGGGACTGAAATAATGTTGGTGTCTGGTATTAATCCATGTCTTGGAAAATTGGTGAGGTCATTGACTAGGCAGCCTGGTATGAACCTGTGATCTTAATAACTAACACAGATATGTAGAAAGACACCTGGTGAATTTGCTTCTGACAACAAAGGATGAATGATTCTACGAAGTGGTTAATGAATGGATGATGTTCAATGAAAAGGAAAATAATAAGGCAATTTTATAGCAGTCATGGACTGCTGACATACTATAAATGGGTGGTACAAAATCTTTGCCTTTTATGTCTTGATGTTCCACAAGACATTTAAGGCCTATACAATGATGTAGAATTTCCTATTTGAGTCCTTAATGCTCTGTCTAAGGGAGCAGCTCCTTCATGCTCTCTCTAAGACCAAGAACACCGCATCAATGGGTCCAGACAATATCCCAGGATGCCTTCTAAATAGCATGAAACATGACCTATCAGGGCCTCTGGAACTACTATTGAATTGTAGCCTCCAAACAGGCCTTATGCCTCATGAATGGAGAAAGGCAACAGTCATTCCTCTGCACAAAGGTGGGCATCTACAGACCTTGGAAACTACAGACCCATAAGTCTCACTAATCTTATATGTAAAGCCATGGCAAGAATTTTCATGGAAATGATCAATAGAGACACTGGACACAACCCATTTTGATTTTGTCAAGGAAGATCATGCCTACTCAACCTGGTGGACTTCTTTGAAAAGGTAACCAAAGCAATGGATGAGGGAAAATGGTTCACACTTCCTTCATTGACCTGGCCAACTCAGGCATTGCTGACAAACTCAAGAGGTTAGGTACAAATTTGTATGTTACCTGGTGGATAACCAAATGGCTCAAAGATAGGACCCAGGAAGTTAGTCCATCTCTACAAAGAGCCCAGTTACAGTCACAAGTGGAGTCTCTCAGAGATCAGTCCTTGGACCACTCCTTTTTGGCATTTACATCTTTGAAGTCAAGACCAATGTCAGTGGCCTCTGGCTGACTAAATTTGCAGATGATTGCAAATTAGGAGCTGTCATTGAATCCAACACTGACAGAAATGTTCTCCAGGAGGGGCTGACACAGACAAAACAACTAGTGTCAGAGCCATGGACTAAAACTAAATGCCAAGAAATGCATAATAGTATCCTTTCGGAAGTCATCCACCCCTGGTAACTATCATATTGACAACACACCCCTTAGAGTTGACCCAGTAGTCAAGGTCTTAGGGACACACATAGATAGTAATCTAGCCTCTGACCATCATGTGTTTACAGTAGTGAATAAATCATTCTATGTTGCGCAACTTATAAACAAATGTATGGTGTCTATATCCAAGGAAGTCATTGTTCCACTGTATTCGGCATTTATCATACCTATCATTGAGTACAATGCCCCCTTTGGTATGTACCTAACCAGGCATATAAACAATTGGAACATCCACAGAGGTTCCTCACTAAAAGAATACAGGGCAGAAGTAAAATGTCCTATGCAGACCGCCTCAAGGCCTGACTTTTGAGGAGAGGTCTATGCATCAATACAGGGCATTGTCAGACCCTACACTGATGGACCTCCTGCATATCCACAAAACAAATAGCACCAGAATTACCCATTCTAAAGATTTAAACCTTGCCTCTGATATAAATAGGACCTACTGGAGAGACAGAAACTACCCAGTCTATGGAACAGGCTCCCCATCCATGTGAAACAGAGCTCTTCCCTAACCCAATTCAAGTACAACTTGGACAGTTGGATGGGTGACAGGAAATTCATCCCTGTTTTGGGACCTATGTCTCTAATGGACACAGGCAACCTGTAAAAGGTTCATCTCCCAGGCCCCTGATTGTAAATGTTTCATCTCCCACACGCCTGCTTACACTTATCAAGGGTATCAGAACTTGTCTGAAATTTGGGATACATGGCTAAGTTTAAAAAGCCCCCTGTAGTCGTTAGCCTAGTAAACACCTATGAATCTATGAGTGTATGTATGAGCTGCACTTGTTTGCTTCACTTCAGTATATATTATCAAATTTTGAAGCTGCTGCATTGTGAAGAGCTAAAGCAAACTTTCCCACAACTAAGTCAAATGGGCATTTGCTCCCCTTTTCATAATGTGTGGTGGTGGGTACAAAGGAATGTGTTAGTTAGCATGTATGGTTTGGATGAAGCACTGCAGTACAGAATTACATGTCTCATTGCACTTGCCTTTCTGTAACTCAAAGAAGTGGTTTCTGCATTTTGTTTTGAAAACACTTCTCCATATGTGGAAGATTCATTTATCCAGAGCTGTAGGAGGTCTTTTACAACAAAGGTGTCACAAAATCTTTGTTTGCCTCCAGCATACCACCTCAGATGTGGGGTGTATTTCTGATCTATTTGCACAGGGCTTGCCTCATAGCCAGAACTCAGTGGAAGCATTGAATCAATGTGTGCGATGTCTGCTGAGCAATTACCATGCGGATTTGCAATCTGTATTCCGAGTCCCTCAGGGTAAGCAAAACATCTCAGTCTGTTCATGAGCATATGCTCACCAATGTTAGTGTTACCTGCACTCGGACTCACCAATTTGCACATCTTCATGAGGAATGACTGCTGCAGATTATTGAGTAAAAAAGTAGATTCTCCATCTATGGAGTTTCTTCATTATATTGCCAGCTGCTTGAACTTGTGGACATTATTACACTGAGATTATGGGCTTACCTTTTCAGTTGGCCTGGGAATAAAGAATGGCACACTATTGTCAATGAAATGATTGTCTCATAAGTATGTCTTGCCACAGTGGTCCACTCAGGTAAGTACTTTGGTCTCCCATGTCCCTCATGGGTAAGTGTCTGCCTGTTTCCTTCCCTGTTACTGTTACTTCATTCCTTTTGATGCATTGTTAATTAATGCTACTTTATTTCTTATTTTGTCTACTTTTGTAGTATTGTCTGTATTTGTAGCATTTTGTGTTTTCAGTGGTTATCTACACATTTGCCTAATTTCACCATATTCTTGTTTAAGTATTCTTGATTGTTGAAATTCTGTCAGTCCTTCGTTCCTTCTCCTCTCCTTAATAACCCTTTCTTTAATCTTTATTTTCTCTTTCTCTCTTATATATTGTACTTGAACCCTCCACACATACCACTCTCTCAATACTAATAGATACAGTGTGCTTTTTTTCATAAACACATCTGGTTATGATGTTAGAGTGCAACATGTCAATGTTCTTCTTTATGTTCAATATGTCACACTGTTAATTTGTTTGCTGTACAATGTGTACGGTTAAAATTGCTGTGCTTTGCAGATTTTCTGTTACTGTACTACATGCCTACATTGTGATGTTAAAACGTGTTTAATTTTTTTTGAATATACTGGAGATTATCTCCCTGGGCATGTGCTGAAAATGGGCTCCTGGCCAAGTCAGACAATCCCGGTAAACAAATATAAAATAAAAAATAAATAAATATCTGTAAATTTCCATGGACGACAATTGACACAGTTTATAAACACAGACGTATCTATATTTAGATCTAGATATATACATATATATCAGATGATATATGAATGGCATTCAATCTTGATAAATGTGCAAAAGAGACATTTAACAAGAAAACTGAAGAATCGAGAAAATATCTACATGGGAGATAATGAATATGATAGAAAAACTTGAGGAAGCAGGAGTGAATAATTAGGTTGGAATAGATTACTGGTCATCAATACTGCATGATCAAATGAGAATGAAGCTTAGTATGCAGTATTTTATAAGACCAAGACTATAGTGGAAACTTCCTTGATATCTAGGAATAAAGTTCAAGCAATAAATCTGCTTGTTCTTCCTGTTCTTAGCTTGTAGCTTTGGCATGATTGACTGGCTTCGTAAAATGTTGTATCACTGGAAGAGGAAAACAATAAAGCGGCTTCATGCTTGTAAAAGGATACAAAATGGTAACCATTTGAAATGTTGGGACCTGGCTTAGCTAGTCCCATAATGCTGTGACTTAATAGTTGAAAAAACAGACATGCATATACCAAGTCTGAGATTACAATTTCTCGGAACATTCCCTTTTCTTCAAGCTATGGCAATGTCAGAGTTGGTATATATAAGTTCAGGGGTGCCTGCGGCCTTGCCCCTTGTAAAAAAGAAGTTTAAAGGATAAAAGTGATATTTGATATTCACTCTTCTACTGCATTTTCAGTACTTTTTCTCGGTTTGCTGTCACTCGGCATTACAAGTACCAGCATTTTGATAGGGAGCTGTAAAAAACAGTGCACTGCATGATTATATATCCCTCAGTCTGAAGGCCATATCACCTCCATAAAATTTACTCTGTGTATAGGTTTGCAGTCATGTAACTGCATACATATTTTTTGAATACATTAGAAACAAAGTTTCGGTGCAGTGGTGCAACGGTAGCATTGTCGCTTCATAGCAAGAGGTTCTCCAGTTCAATTCTCAGCTGGGGTGCCTTCTGTGTGGAGTCTGCATGTCATCCCAGCATTCATGTGGGTTTCCTCCGGGTGCTCTGGTTTCCTCCCATGGTACAAAGACATGCATCTGGAGAGTTTCTTCTCAGGCCTCTGCTGAAAATTGGCTTTGTTCCAAGTCAGACTTTCATAGTAAACAAATGTTAAATAAATAAGTGAAAGTTTTAAAACCTGAAGTAAACAAGACTAAGATGACATAGTTTCTTAAATTTGCAGAAGATTTTTGGAAAGGATCAGGTAGTGAAATTAAACCAGAAGTAGACAAAAAGCAAGTAACACCAAGAAGTACCTTAATGGAAGAGATCATCATCTTCTTATGGCTGTTCCTGTTAGGGGTCGCCAAAGCAGATCATCTGTTTCCATTTCTTCCTGTCCTCTGCTTCTTGCTCTGTCACACCAACCACCTGCATGTCCTCTCAAACCATATCCATAAACCGTATCTTAGGCCTTCCTCTTTTCCTGTTACCTGGTAGCTTCATCCTTAGCATCTTTTTCCCAATGTACTCAGCATCCCTCCTCAGCACATGTGCAAACCAATGTAATCTTGCCTCTCTGGCTTTGTCTTCAAACCTTTCAACCTGTGCTGATCCTCTAATATACTTATTCCTAATCCTGTCCACCCTCGTTACACCCAGTGTAAATCTTAACATCTTTAACTCTGCCACGTCCAGCTCTAACTCCTGCCTTTTTGTCAATACCACTGTCTCCAACCCATATAACATAGCTGGTCTCACTACCCTGTTATAGACCTTTCCTTTCACTCTTACTGGTACTCGTATGTCACAAATCACTCCCGACACTCTTCTCCACCCACTCTATCCTGCCTGTACTCTCTTCTTCACCTCTCTTCCACACTCACCATTACTCTGAACTATTGATCCCAAGTATTTAAACTCATCCACCTTTGCCACATCTACTCCTTGCATCCTCACCATTCCTCTATCCTCCCTCTCATTCACACACATATATTCTGTCTTAGTCCTGCTGACCTTAATTCCTCTTCTCTCTAGAGCATATCTCCATCTCTTCAGGGTCTCCTCCACCTATTCCCTACTCTCACTACAGATCACGATGTCATATGCAAACATCATAGTCCACAGGGACTCCTGTCTGATCTCGTCTGTCAACCTGTCCATCACCATTGCAAATAAGAAAGGGCTCAGTGCTGATCCTTGATGTAATACCACCTCCACCTTACAGAAGAGAAAGAATATAAAAAACATGACCACAAGAAAAGAAAACTGGAAAGACTGCAATTATAGTAACAAGTTACAGTGATCTGCCAGAACAGCCACATATCAAACAAGATCTGATGCACGGATGAGTAAGGACAGGAGAATATTAACCCAAAAGTGCAAGATTAAAAATGGCTGCTGAAGACAGAGCACTATATACATGATAATCTACAAAATGTATAGAAAAAGAATGAGACATAGACAGATATTGGTTTTGTAGAACTAGAAACAGTCAAACATCTTTTTACTGCTAGTGGTATACCCATGGCTGAAGATCTGCACATAGAAAGGTAAAATAAAGTTGCATTTTGCAAACACTACAATATACAGGTAACTAAAAAATAAAAAAACATAGGAAACATGAATCGCAAAGTGCTACTGAAAATGAAGAAGTCCTGATGATGGGCTAATCCAATACTAACAACGGTCAAGAAAGCAGAAGATGAAAACTAGATAATGTAGTTGAAGATAAAGTGACAAAGGCAGCACCAATCACTGAAGCAGGAACACCTAGTGATTGCATTGTTCTATATACTGAGATGTATAAAGTTATAAATTACCAGGATGTGCAAGCAGAAAGCAGAGCAATATGGAAAACAGATACCTATATAGTTTCACTATTAGAAGGGGTAACGGGGCTAATAATAAAGAGTTTTCAAAAATGCTTAAGTATGTTGCCACTACAGGTAACTCTATATGAAATACTGGGTACATTATGGATTCTTAGCTAGCAACAAAGTTCCTTGGGAAAAAAATCGCTGTTCCGTGTGTTCGGCCTTTTAGTGTTTCGACATATTTGGGTCGATTATACAGCGTTCACTAAGTTAAGCATTCACTGATATAATATAGACCCAAATAATTAACTATTTCAAAATAAATACCATAATCGTTAACTTACCAGGAAACGTGGGATATTTATTTTTCTTAGCATCAAAATATTACATGCTTATATTACTTAATAGATCATATTATTCTGTCCCTTTTCAAGAGCTTTTTTAAGACATTAATATTAAAAGACATAGCAAAAATATTATATTTGGCTCTGCTAAGAAATTTAGGATCACACTTAGATGACTGTCAAAATTCTAGAATCTGCAGATCTAAAACATGATGTTGTTTGCTCTTTAATTATCTGTTCATTCATTTGATGACATTCCTTTTGTCCTGTTTAGGGTCACAGGGAGTTGGAGACTATTATGGTAAGAAATGGATTTAAGGCAGACAAACACACACACACCCACACACATGCACAAGCACACACGCACACACTTACACACACACACACACACACACACACACACACACACACACACACACACACACACACACATATCCACACACTGGGCAGTTTAGAGGACTGTGAATTTACCTACCTGTGGAATGAGGGATGAAACCAATGGGCCTATGTAAAAAGTGCTCTGAGGAAAGACATGCAGACTCCTTAGAGTAGACACCAATACTACAAAACAGATCAGGTATTCAAATGCTGTGAAGCAGCAAGGCTAACAGTTCCATTGCCTTAAATCCGTTTTTTTTTTTCAATTATTGTCATATTCAAATATATTCACCCATTATTCCCACATGTGTAAGAGGCTGCTTCCCTCTATACTCTAACTACTAAAAAATCCTTACTAGAGTTGGTCAAGTATGGGAACTTGAACAAATTTTCTTTGTTTCCAAAAAACACACAAAGGAGCAGCACCACAGCAGATATTCAAGCACACTAACAATTTAATAAATCCAGATAAAAACAGTGAGCGCTTTCACATTAAAAAACGTTTCATCAGACTTTCAAGCATCTAACATCAACTGACAGGCTTAAATAGTAACTTCAAATGTCAGTAGCCAATCACTAAATAAAATCAATTATGACATCACATTCAAAGTCATATTCAATCACATTCAAAGTCATATTCAATCACATTCAAAGTCATATGCATTTACATAAAACATGCACAACACATCAGTTTAATAAATATAGATATAACTATAAAGAAACTTATGTAAAGAAAATTTACTTTTAAAACCTCTTGTAAAAAAAGGGGGGGGGGATTTTTTATATATTGGCAATTCCTCTATTTAAATCTAATAGAATTAAATATCTAGTGTGCATAGGGTCTAGCCAATAAAAATGGTTTTAATGTCATTCTGTCATTCAAACCACTCATTTTCTGAGCTTGGAGGCGTATAATCCATTTGTTTTCTTGCCCCTCTGTATAGTTCTTAATATTCCTTAACCTACCTGATTTTTAATCACCTGTAGTGCTCTAAACCTGAACTTATGTATACTACCATGAGTCAACACATGCCTCGCCAATGCATTTTTATCATCTTCCTTATTAATGACATATATATGTTCCCTTACTCTTTCCCTGAAGGTCCTGTTTGTTTTACTTACATAGAACAATCAACATACCTGGCATTGTGCCAGGCATACCTTATAATCAGAGGGGCAAGAAAACAAATCCAGTCAGAGATCTTTTAGGAAAGGCAGTTTCTCTGTCCAAGATGTATGCTGTGCCAAGCAGACTATGTCCCCACACCTCAAGCAGGCTAAAGTATGCCATGTAAACCTACTAAGAACATCAGTTACAAATTTGTTTCACCGTGAAACAGAGGGTAAGTCCTGTTAAAGTTTGCTTTTCAGCCATCTTGTATTTTGTATGCATGTATAATTTCAGCCTACTCCCTACAAAAGACAACTGAATATATAAGCATAGCAGATTAAGTAAGTACAGGCACCGGAAAATATTAAAAGAATGAGCTTCATCTTTAATCAGGTATCTCAGCTTTATTGCCCTAATTAGTAACCATACTGTGACTTCACTACACCTCACACCTCACTATACCAAGAGGAGGGTGTTAAAAATTAACATTGAGATAACCCTCACACCTTATAATACCGAAGCATACTTGATACTGTAGCATGCTTTTGTGATTTACAACCTAGGTGTGAATCACAAGAAATCTACAAAACTAATAGCAGGAAGTGAATTGGAAGACAATATGTCCTGGCATTTTAGTTTAGTTTTTATTTCTTGTTTACAGTGCGGCTCCATGACTGTGATTTCATAGAAAATGTGTTACCAGATACATTTGGTGTTTATTGATTTAAAATTATGAATATCTTTCTTAATACTTGTTTGAAAATGCTGAGTTTCTGATTAATTTTGTAATTCCAGGATCCCAAACCTCACCTGAAAAATGACTAAATGTTTTATCATACAGTACATATGAATTCTATTATGTAATGAATACTTTTAAGAGGTATCTTGCAAAAACAACACATACATTTATATGTTTTAATAAAAACAGATTTTTGGAGTTGAGTTTTCACTGTGGAACAGATTCATTTTAATATTTTGTGAACTCTTATAAGACTTATTGATCACTGCATACAGAAAATATTTCTCGGGGGCATGGCCATGAAGAGCACTGAGTAGCAACATTTCTCTTCAGCTCTGTCTCTTCAAATTTTCTATGACAGGAATTTTATGAAATAACTATCCTAACTGTGGATATTTTTTAAGTTTTTATTCCTCTTGATATAAAGAAGGATAGTATGTAAAAACATTTTTAGAATAATTAAATTTTCTCTATCAAAATTTCTGTGATGCTCTGATCTTCAGTAGTTAAAAGATGAGCTTCTCTAAAACAGCATATCAGGATGCTATCTTAAAAAAGGAAATACAATCCTTGCTGACTAATATACAAGAATTAGCCAGCAAAACTGACAGAATGGACTTGAAGATGGATGATTTCAAGGAGAGATGTACACATCAAATTGATACTATCCATGAAGACTTAAAACAACAGAAGGAACAAATCTCGGGAATCCAAACAGCTTTTAATGATATGGACACCAGAATTCAGGAAAGTGAACATAATATTGAATTTCTTTTAAGACAAAATACCCAACTGCTATCAAAGGTAGATGATCTTAAAAACAGATCTCACCACAATAATATAAGAATATTTGGATTACCTGATAACATAGGAGAGAATAATATCGAAAAGCTTTTAACATCGTGGTTGCCAGAAATTTTGGAACTTCCTGAAGCACTTTCCTATGGTATTGAAAAGGCACACAGGTCCATGATATCATCTAAGAACAGCAAAACTAGTTCTACTAAATCTGTGATTGGTAAATTCCTTTCATCTTATGATAAGGAAATAGTACTGAAAACTGCCTGGGCAAAATCACCAATTAAGGTAATGGACATTTTAGTTGTTGTGTCTTTCGGCTTTTCCCGGTTAGGGGTCACCACAATGGAACTCCGGTCCACTAATGATTGCAGTTGATTTTTACGTGCTGAGCTGCCGGCCCTAACACACAGCCTTCAACGAAGGTACGCCCATTCATGCTTGTCTCCACAGAAGACGCTCTAGCTGAGAATCAAACGGGACAATGTCTTGCTGTGAGGCGACAATGTTACCGCAGCACCACTACCACGGATTAAAGGACAATTTAGTATGCTTCAATAATGATTACTCACCAGCAGTAATCTCCAAAAGGGAAGTCTTTTTGCCCTTAATAAAAGAACGTAAAAAGAACCAATTAAAATCTCACTTATTATTTCCAGCAAGGTTAAAAATCTTTCGCCAGAATGCAACAAAATCTTTTGAGGACTTAGACACAGCTCTTTCCTTTGTTAAAACAAATAAACATCTGTACAAACTTGAAGACATGGAATGGGCTATTGCTAGTCTAAAGAGGTTGCCAGAAAAATGAACATGGAAAACCTTTGAACAAAAGAAGAAACTTAGAAAATAACTAACATCAAATGCATATCTTTTTATTTGCCTCCTTTCTACATGTAAGTGACCCAAAAAAGTCCAGGGAGATGAAAGTGGATCAACAAGTAAGATCTGTGAACTTTTTTGTTCACAGATAATTTATTACTGCCTTCTATAGTGCTGCTGGTGATGATTATAATTGTAGTTAAATGAAAATGCTTGGTGAAATGCTGTGTTTATGACAATGATTAGTTGCTGTTTTTAACTATATTACTTAGTGCTTATAGATCTGATGCCTCTTCTTTACTTCATTACACAATCCGGTTTGTGAATAGTAAATGTAGCCCTTTGTGGGGATATTGATGACATGTTGAGATGATTATGTTGTGTAGTGCTGAGGTTGGTTGTCTTATTTTGGTGTTCAATATTATTAATAGTTTTCTTTCTTTGGTGGTTTAATGTTGTCTGCATGCTTCTGTGTACCCCTTTGCAGGCTTATGGTTATGCTTATATAACATTACTTGACCGATAAATAGTGTTTTTTGTGGCATGATTTCACTAATTCTAAAAGCTTTACTTTACTTGTGGTTGCTTTGGTAAGCTTTAGATGTTGCTATGGCAACACTCAGTTTTGGGACAGCTTTGCTGTCATTTTATCAGTTAACAGTTATACAGCAAGGTCGAGCCTTTAAATTAAAGCTAAATGTGCTTTCACTCACAGTTTCCTGTTGAAAATGATAAAAGTTGTCTTCAGAGCTCGTGAATAACTCCACAAGATGCCTGTTGAGCCGAGGTCTCAATTTTTCGCATCATCATGCTGTTTTTGAGCTTAATTGAACTCTATACTGTTCTGCCACTAGATGGCAATATTGGATCATTTAAGCACCTAGAAAGCATACAGTAGATGCTTACAAATCTGTGAATGACAAGACTTAAAACATTTTGTTTCAAATTAAAAGGACAGTTATAAAACAGTATGTAAACTTGTTTTTACCTTATGTAAACTGTGCAAAGTAGCTTTCTTTTAACAGTTTATTTTTAAAAGTATATTCAATTCATTTAGTCTCTCTAGTCCCTGAACATAAGGAATGTAGTTGGAAATACTGCATGTATTTAAATTACAATATTTTCTATCCTGTCAACTATAGGCTGGATTAATGTTTTAATGCATTGTTGGTTTTCAAGAAATGTAAATCTTTATATACAAAGTAAAAAGAACCCTGAATGTTACATAAGCAACTAGAAATATGATAATTCCAATAAGACAATGGCAAATTCACATTTTTTGCAGTAAGGCTACTAACAGTAGATAATTTGTAATAATTTAGTGAGGTATGGTCCTTAGGGCTACATCTTAATTGTACCATTTGGGTATAGATATTTGATTTATCAGCACTCATATTATCATTTACATGTAATACAGCCAGTCAGAAGTGCAATAGATTTTGATATCTGAATACATACCCTTCACATATGTTACAGAATAATCAGTTTTCATTTAGTCTATAGGAAATCTGTATAGGATAATACACTATTTATCAAATCCAAATAAAACTACTCTGACATATACATCATTTTACCTGATTAAAACTGTATTTCTCAACTTACAGATGATAATAACTTTCTTGGAAGAAAGAGACACTTGTTATGTGCATGTAAGGTAAATGGGGTATATTATAGTTTAATTACAGTATTAAAATACAGCAAAGAGAAAGGCTGACTATGCATAATTATTACCTGTAAGTTAGTTATGATAAGTTTACTTTGTAAATCCCTTTTTTGCTTCTTGAAACAGTAAGCCTGTCATTTATTTGACTTTAAATAGTTTTTTAGTTATTAAATGTATTTGTTAACACAGCATTGTCAGTTATATTTTAGTTTATTTGGACAAATTCTGAACACAGACTAATTTTATAAGGAATATTTATGTATAAATAGCTAGCGAGTGTTCTGGTAATGAGAATAAACCATTACAGTTGGTAAGAACATATTAACACATATATTACATTCTTAAACTATACATAAACACTCCTAATTCCAGTAGATGAATATTGTAACCTCAGACATGGTATTGCCAAAGCTACTACTGTTTTTTAAAGCTTGTATCAGAATGGTTGCCTTTTAAAATTATATTGTCATGCAATAGTTACACTCCCCATCAATAAAATAGTCATGAATCGTTAAATCTTTCATGATATAGCTAAAGGAAGTAATCTTATTGTAAGGAATGAATTTCATACAATTGCTTAACACACGAACTAATATACACAGGTTTTTTTGGTGCTGTACAGACTTCAGATTTGTCGGTACTGAATTCTAATTTGTATTATTTTTGGCTACATGATGTGTTATGTATACAACAAAACAGAACCATTCTTTTTGCAGTATTATAATCAGGTGCATACAGTTGATTATTATTTTATTAGTAGTTATATTGATGTTTGCTAATATGTTAACATTTATAAAGTGTTAGATATGGTTGTAAAGATGTGTTAGTTATATATCTTACAAAGTGATTTTTATATGATTATTCTATATATTATTAACATGAATAAGAAGTTAAAATTGTTTATTCAGAGTAGATATTTCTCAGACAGATGCTGATTAGATGTTGCTACTGAACAGAGGGTTAATTTGAGTGACCATATGTCACTCAAATTGGGAGTATTATACTTCGGAGGGGTTAAGGGTGGTTATGAAGTTATCAGGTGAAGTTATAATAGTTTACTATTAGCTTTCTTGCCATTTTTCACAGTTCTTAAAAGAGTAATTCACAAAAGTCTACTTTTTTGATGTTTCCACATTACTTTTAAAATAATGTATCTTTAGGTATTCCTTTTATTTACATTACTAATCTATGGTTGTGGTCAAAATATTTCTCTTCCAACATCATACTATTGAATGACTTCATTAAAGAGTATTTCAATTAACATTAATGGATTAAATAATCCAAATAAGAGGGGAAGTTTCTTTAAATATCTCAAATTGCATAATGTTCAATTAATATTTTTACAAGAAACCCATTTGAAAACGGAGGATGTACTTAGCTTAGATGCTAAATCATTTTCAGTGTTAGCTCAGAACACTCTCAAAAGAAAAGAAGAGTAGCTATCTTATGGAACAGCTCATTACATAAACCAAAAATTACTAATTCATATAAAGATGATAAAGGAATGTTTTGTCTAATTACTATTCAGTTTAATAACAAAATAAACACCTTAGTAAATCTATACTGGATTCCAGGAATAGGCACTGATATGGTAAAACAACATTTTGATCATATAGTACAACTTTCTAAGGGACATATAATATTTGTTGGTGATTTTAACTGTATTTTAGATAATAAAGAGTCAACATCACATAACAAAAGAAGAATTACAGCTTCAGCCAAATTGTTAAAAGACTTTTTGGAAACATATTTCTTGAAAGATATACATACCTTTGCTGATTCTGATTCCTTAGCTTATACTTTTTTTCAAATAGACATAATACACATTCAAACATAGAGTTTTTTTTTCTAATGATTTAGTAGATTCTTTAATTAATACTAAGGTGATTGCATGCCCATTATCTGATCACAATTCAATAATTTCGAATATTTAGTTACCCCAATCCGTAATGTTCAAATAAGTAGAATACCTGCCTATATAACTAAATTGAAAGATTTTAAAGATTTTATGACATCAGAAATCCAGAATTTTATTGAACAAAACAATATAAATAATATTTCTGAGATCATTGTATGGAATGCCTTAAAAATCCTACCTCTATGGCAAAATTATAAATTGGTATAACAAAAAAAGGAAATGTTGGGATGAGCAGTTAATAGAAATACAAAATAAGATAGATTCTTTGAAACTTATCCAAGAAAAAGATACTAATAAAAATGATATTAAAAAGAAATAAACTCATTGAATACTAAATATATGGAAATACTGAATCATAAAACTATGATTATTTTAGAAAAAATTAAAGTCTGAAAAATTTCCACCAATCCTAGATCTCTGAATTTATTTGCAAATAAAACTGAAAGAATTAACAAATTTGATCATATAAATGAAATATTCTCCCCTAAAAAGAAAAAGACTAAGGTATACAGAATATCTTAGCTGAATTTATTGAATTTTTTACAAACATTAACCAACAATCTAAGATAATAGATTCTAACCAAGAAATCAAATAATTTATTAACAAATATACAAAATAAAGATTATCTAGGGAACAAGTTACTATTATTGACAGACCCATCTCCTTTAAAGATGTCCAATCCCAGATTACTAAATTAGAAACAAATAAAGCACTGGGAAATGATGGTATCATCCCAGAGGTTTATATATTATTACCAGCTGATGCCTTAAAACTGCTTTATAAAGTTTACAATATTTCCCAAAATGAGAATCTAATACCTCCATCATGGAAATATACTTTTATCTCCCCAATCCTCAAATCTGATAAGGACCCTGTTAAATGTTTATCTTACAGGCCTATTTCCTTATTAAACATTGACTTAAGACTTAAATTTTTTTGCCCACATTAGTCGATGAAGATCAAACAGGATTTATAGCAAACAGAAACTCTTATGAAAATATCAAAAAAGAATTCTGTCCTTAATTGAATCAGTTAAATATTTAAAAAACAGCTTAACATCAATCAGTCTTGACATAAACTGTGCTTTCGGTTCAGTTAATTGGGACTATTTATTTTTACTTTTGGAGGAACTAAACTTCTAATAGTTTCATAATCTAATTACAAGTTTATATTAAGGTAGCCAAGCATACATTAAAATAGGTACAGATATATCCCAAAATATATCAGTAATCAAGGGAACAAAGCAAGGGTGTCCTTTATCTCCTTTATTATTTACATTGATTATGGAACCTTGGGCTTATTTGATAAGATATGATGAAAACATTGAAGATTATAGCTTGAGTTCTAATGATGTTTCCAAATTACAAATGTTTGCGGATGACATACTCATTACTCTAGGTGGTAATAATGCATCTATTCATGCTCTTTTTAAAGATGTTGAATATTTTCAAAATAAGTCAGGTTTAACCTTTAATAACAACACAACTAAAATCTTGACAATTGGTCTTAAAAAGCTATAATTACTAGATGTCTATAAAAAAATACCAAGCACAGTCTAATGAACTACTTTATCTAGGCATTGTAAATGCTAACAACATAAAATATATCATTAAAATCAATTACAATAAAAGCTTATTGTCAATAGGAAATCTCATTAAAAAATGGAATAAAATCCAATTTTCTATGGATAAAAACCTTTTAATTATTAAAATGATTCTATTATCTAAAATTCTTTATATTATCCAATCAATCTCTTTACCCCTCCAGTTCACTAATTAAGAAATTTAATTCTATGGTACCTACATTTTTATGGTTCCCTATAAGACCTAGAATAGCCTTATCTTATCACATGAAAAATTGGGAAATGGGGGAATAGTTTTGCTTAATTTGGAAATCTACTCAATTTCTATAATGGCTACATTTATTTATCTTCTTATAGATATTAAATACACTGTTAAATGGAAGAACATTCTAGAAATATTAATGCATGATGCAAAAAGAATAATAAAAGACAGAAATTAATGTTGTTTAATAACTCCTTTATCTGGATCTTAAAAGAATATTCTTCCATTCATTCTTCTCAGAATTTTAGAACAGATTATATAATTCTTCTTTTGAGATCATTTAGAAACTATTTGTATAAGTTCAACTTGTATAAAGATTGGCTATTTCTCCTATTTCCTATAGCATACATGCAAGGTGCTATATTTTCTTCTGATTTTATGAAAATGTATTCTTTTCAACAAAAAAATATATTTTTTTGGTCACAAATGATATCTAATAATGATCTGAAATCCATTAACTTATTGAAGGATGAACATGGTTTTGACACAACATCCTGATTGGATCTACACAAAAGTAGAAAATATGTATCTAATAAACTTGACTCTATGACTTTATCAACTAAAAGTTCAGTTCCTAAACTAATTCAGTATATGGTGCTGACTATAAATCATAAATCACCAACTAAAACCATTTTATCTCACTTATATAAGGCAATTAAACTAGATCTAGATAATATATCAGATAATTATTGGAATTATTTTTCCTTAATTAATAATCATCCCCCAACAGAGAAAGACAAATCATATATATTACAATCTGCTAGTGTAACCACTTCTTCACTAAGTTGGAAAATTTTCACATGGAGATATTTGCATAGATCTTTTATAACCCCCACTTTCTTTAAGCAAATTTAATAAAAAACAATGTTAATTGCTGGAGGTGTAATAATGTAATTAATCCTGATAGGGCCCATATGGTATTTGATTGTACATAATTAAATAATTTCTGGAAAGACATTAATCACTTTTTATAAGCAATTTTCACAGATAATTTTTTACTCTCAAAATCCTGGGTTTTGTTTAACACTCCTGTTCTTAACTGTATTACAGAAACTAATCAGCCTCTTTTCTGGTCCATTTTATCAGTAGTCAGGAAAATGGTTACAAGAAACTGGAAGTCTAAATCTTCTCCCTCAGTAAATTAATTCAAAAATCTACTTTTTGAAGTATGTAATTTAGAGATATTAACTGAAAAAGCAAGATCCTATAGGAATGCTATTGTAAATAATATGTGGAAGAAAGTTTATGATTTGTTAGATAAATAATTTAATAGCAATGTATCAATATTTATAAGAATTTTAATTTGCTAATATGTATTTGTGGAAAGTGTCATTGTATATAGTTTAAATGTGTTTTTTTCTTCATGTCATTAGTAAGCATATTCAAAATTGTACATAACTCAAGATAATGTTTGTTTTATCTGTTTCAATTCAATAAAGCTGTTTAAAAAACAAGAAAATATTTCTCATTTGGCCATTTATACTTATCAAAGAGAGGAAGAGACAGACAGGAGTAAAAAGGATAATCTGATATTTTAATGTATTGTTTAAGAGAAAGGGCTCAAATTATGAGGTGTCACTTCAGCGTGCTAAGTTTTTTTTTTCTTTTTACTGAATAATACTATATATTTCCTTAAAATTTAATCAAATGCAGAACTGGTATGCTCCAAACAGTATATTATCATGTTCTCAGCACAGCATTTCAAGTCCAATCAATCAAATCAGCAGCAGTTCTGTAATAGTTACCACTTTATTCCATGCATATCTTTGCTTGTGATTTTCTGCTTACCTCATTAAATCCATTCTGACAGGATTTTCTTAACCTTACACTTGTTGTATTGAATGTTATCACTATGCACTGAATATTATCAGTTAATTATTCTGTATAACATATTGAATATAATAGATCCTGCACTATTTTTTTGCTCTTTGAGCCCTGGCTATGCTGAAGTTGTTCACGTAAACCAACATACTTACCCAGTGAACAAACAATAAATAAGTATATACATTTTTCTTAAATAATAAAACTCAAGTCATGTGGTAAAATACACAAATGAAATCGACTAACTAAAATGCAAAAATGGACTCTACTCATCTTTAAAAATTATGTATTATTCTATTTCTTAGTAAGGGACTAAGTGCATTTAAACCTGAGAACATGCATGCATTTAACAAAATTTGCTATTTACTTTTGTTGTAAAGTATCACATTGCTGTGGTCTTCTCAAGTCAATGTATTCCTTATTGTGTGTGTGTGTGTGTGTGTGTGTGTGTGTATATATATATATATGCCCTGAAATCCTGAAATTCAATCATGTGCACGAGTAAGTCTTCTACTGTATGATTTGCCAATGCATTTGCAACACTTAAGCTATTGTCTATGTTCACCCCTAGAAACTCACCCTCGAATAAGTCACCCACACTGGCACTGTACAAACCACTTCTTTTCAATACCAGGCCCAAAACCTGGGAATCAGTAACTCCCAATACCAGTGACGTTAACAACAATCCTGATTTTCACTGAAAACTCAAAGCCTATCTAGTAATGTATCAATCAGATCATTTTATTAATGCTGCAGTCCAATAGTCCAATGTAACTAACAGCTAAAGGTCATCTCACCTGCTTATAGATCTCAGGTAATTACTTTCTATTCTGCTCATGTAGTCTTGCTTCATACTCTGTTCTTACACTGTCCCACTTTCCCTACATTCTCACTTAACTCCTCACTTCTGTTTTTCACTATGATAGATGTTCTTTATCACAGAACTTTCTGTTAAAGACCCAAGATGTTTTCAAACTATTTAACATTTTGTTTCATTGTTATAGTAGTTATGAGCTAAGTATCTCTTTTTTCAACTTTTGCCCCTCCCCCATTGTCTTTCGGCCATCAATACCCCTTCTGACGAATCAGTCCATTCAGTCACCATCACTGTTGTTACGGAAGGGGATTTTATTTTGATAGCCATAAGTAGTGGTTAAATTTTTTTCTGCTCTGGCCCTAAATCTCCTGCTTGTATGTGGCTAAGTGCTGGGGAAGGGATATGCAACTGACTGCAGCAAAGAGTCCTCTGACCTCTGTAAAGTGTGTGCATCCTTTCTGGCAGCCCTGATACACCCCCCCCAAAGGATGGGCAGTGGTTTCCCCTAGTCTCAACCAGGGAAATTGCAGTAGTCTGTGTGCTTCCCAGTGCATGCATCCATCCCCATTCTGTTGGGAGAGGCAAACACAGTACACCCCATTCATTTTCTACCTCCCTGCATGGCTCATCCAATGCTGTGGCCATTAAATGAAGCCCAGTCATCTGGATTACAGTCAGGGCTCCATCCTTGTATGCCACAGAGTCAGGAAAGAGACACAAAATTATCTGAAGTACTCTTAATTGCTGAATTTACTGTATAATGTATATTATTGCTCTTAAACTATGAAGTTTGAATATGTTACCTGGCAATGTATTGTTTTGTTTCTATGTTCTGTATCAGAGTATTTTTTCAGGCTAAACTTGAATGTGGTCCTTAATAAACAGACACTTACCTTCATAATGTTAGGCAGATGTTCTTTAATTCAGTCCCTTAACCCATGGAACATTTTTCCGGTACCAAAACAACCAAAATTACATGTAACCAGATATAACTAATTTTGTGAAAAAGTAAGCACTAACTTAAACAGAAGACTAGATGTTGGATATCTGAAATTTCAGGTTTTGTTTAGAAAATTGCAATAATTGCATCCATCCAAGAAGGTTCTAATAGCTCTTTTTTGCTTGTATCTAGACATGATAATACTATATATCAGTCTTAGAAACAATATCAGGTGGCAGGACAGCGATAGCAGAGTTTATTGTCAGCAGCCGTAATAGACTATTATTTTCTTAAAATTGTTGCAATCTTTTCATACTCAGCAAACAAAAACTTTGTGCTGAAATAAACAACTGGGCTGAAATCTCTAGCTTTAATCATGCTTGATATTTCTGCTGAAAAAAAGTAAAACTATGCTCCAACACATTCTTAAGCTTGCTGGTAAATTCTGATGGCTATCCCTATCAATACTGTGCATAAACAATTCTCTGTTGAGATGAAAGAATAATGTGCCTTTACTGGTGCTGCGATTCATTTTCATATATTACCATTTCCATAATACAACAAATTATTTTGTTGATGTCTTTCCTAAAAATAGATTACTGAGATATTGATTTATCGCCATATTTTCACACACAGACTACAAACCCAGCTTCTTGTTATTTAAATAATACTGATAGTTTAATAAATCAGTCTTCACTAGCACTTTTACTTTGAAATGGATAAATACATTGTTTTAACCGATGTGCAAAGCCTACTAATGCTTTTCAGTTAGGTTGTCAGCTTTGTGGGTGTATTTTGTCAGATGACACATTTGAATTTTATTATTTAATGAATATATTTGTCATGAGATGTTACTCAGAAAAAAATACTTTGTCAAATATGCAAAATATATGCTCCTATGTTTTGATAAATGCATTCTTTGAGTTGATTTTTCATTCTGGAACTTTTTTGTTTTTATATTTTAAGGAAACAATACAACTAGTATTCATGGCTTTATATGGAACATTTTTTTCTTCCTCTGTTTCTTTCAGTTCCTTCCATTGACGTAAAGATAACACCATCAGCAAAACAAGTCAAACGTGGGCAGTCAGTGACATTAACCTGTGTCATTGGAAGTAGCAACCCCTTAGCTTCTCTTATCTGGCTCAAAGATGGAAATGTGTAAGTTCTGATGCATGACAGTAATCTCTAAAGTTTGGTGCTTATCTGATGATTTTCTAACGCCATTTTTATTAAAATAAAAATGAAGCAAAAGTAAGCTGTGTTGAGAGAAGGTGGGGAGGGGTGCAGAAAATGGGAGGCAATAAAGGCCTCAGGCAGCCACGACTGTTTTATGGTTCTTTGCACTTATGAGCTTAATAAATGATATATGAACATACACCAATTATGTAAATAAATGGACTTTAAACATATTTTGATCACAGCAACTTAAAAACTCTTACTCCCTCAAATTCATATATGAGTCATTAAGATTAAATCTGAACATAATTTTCAACTTTCAGGTGTCTTTATGTGTAAAGATTTTATATCATGTTTTAAGGCTATCAGCTGTTAATGCGCTACTTCCTGTGGTCCATGGTTTGATTCCCGCACCCTTCATTTGCCTGCTGTTTACCTTTGAGTCATTTAATGGACTAATTCTCTGTACTAATTGCAAAACTTAACTAGGATGTTCCATAGTCTCCTGGATCAGATGCCTTGTTAATTCCTATTACTCTATGAATCTATAAATGGATAATATAAAAGGCATGACCCTATTTAGTCTTCTTCATACTGTTAACTGTGTTCTTACACTGTCCCACGTTCCCTACATTCTCACTTAACTCCCTTCTGTTTTTCGCTATGACAGATTTTCTTTATCACAGTACTTTCTTTTAAAGGCATAGTTGCTTTAACAGAAACCTGGCTAAATAAAAATGTAGCTAACTCAGAAGTTCTCTCTACTTACAATATCATTAGACAAGACAGATCTCTTTGTAAATGGGGTGGACCTGCCTTACTGTACAAGTCCAGCTTAACTGTACGTCAATTACCAAACTCTTACCCCTCCCACAATAATTGGGGCATACTTATCTCACAACTTCAACTTCACTCTAAAAAGTTCATCACCACAATTGTGATTTATATTCCACCTGGTAATACACCTGCTAGCATTGAAGACTTCTTATCCTGGTGTTCTTCCACATACTCACAAGAAACCCTTATTCTGGGGGATTTCAACCTAGATTTGGTTCACCTGTATATCAGAACCACCAAGTAATCTAATAAATCTCCATGGCTACCAGCAGCTAGACCAAATTCCAACTAGATGTGATAAAAAATGTAAAAAGGAATCCGTCCTTTGTTAACAGCTAGACCAAATTCCAACTAGATGTGATAAAAAATGTAAAAAGGAATCCATCCTATGTTAGCCACACATCTCCCTGACATTATGTGTCTATCAGAAACATGGCTCAAACCAGCCACAAAAGACGAAGAAATTCTCCCACCTGGGTACAATATTTTAAGGGTTGATCGGGAAAAAAAAAGGGGTGGTGGAATAGCTGTTATGTATAGAAGTACCCTTAATATCATCATGAATCCTATACAACCGCCTAAGGTTGCTAATGCAGAGTTAATTTCCCTAAAACTTTGCTTAAATAATCTAAAAAGTATTAATCTTATTGTAATCTACATTCCGCCAGGGAACAACTTAGAAACGTTGGAGTCAACACTAAACTGGTTAGCCTCTAACTACCCTCAAGAAACCATTGTATTAGGGGACGTTAACATTGACTGGACCAAATGTTCCACTGAGACTAATCCCATACCCATTAATTTATATGGGTTCTCACAAAAAATCGTCTCCCCAACAAGAATTGGTAATACCAACCATAAGGAGAGCATAATTGACTGGATTCTTACTAATAATGGGACACATAAATATATTACAGGGACCCTCCCTAATGACCTTAGTGACCACCTCATCACATTCATAATTAAACACAAATTTACCAACTCAAACCTTCCCATATACAGACTTGTTAGAAATAAAAAGAAATTTGTTCCAACTCTATTCTTAACAGAACTCAAATCCTGCAACTGGTCCAAGCTAAAAACTCTGCCTCTTGAGGAGAGTGTGGCATTCTTTAATGACACATTCCTCAACATTCTGGACTCTCATGCACCTAACTGACATATCAGAACCAAGACACGGATAGCACCCTGGCTAACTACAGAAACCAAATCTAAAATTAAACTTAGAGATAAGGCCTGGGACAAATGGCGAGTTACTAAGACACATCAGGATCGCATTAAATTCCAGCAGCTTAGAAATGAAACGAAAAGAGACAGTACCCTGGACAAAAAGAACTATTTTTGTCACCTCCAAGATAAACACCAGAATAATCCAAAGAAGTTCTGGGCAGGCTTAAATAATCTCCTCCACTCAGGGAAATCGTCTACACCCACCCCAGAGAAACTTATTGGTAAAAATCCAGAAGAAGCAGCAAATACCTTTAACTCCTTCTTTACCGAGACCATTCAGTCACTAGCCAATCAACTAACTCTTCCTTCCTCCCCCTTATTTACTGTTTCTGAGGAATCATCCTTCTCCTTTACTCTTCAGCCAACATCCACCTCTTACATTAGAGCCTTATTGAAGAAACTCAAACCAACCACCCTTTCTGCTGATCGACTCCCAGCTGAATACCTGCAAATAGCAGCAGACGTTATAGCCTACCCTATCTCAATCCTAATTAACCGAACAATAACAGAGGCCACCATCCCTTCCATATGGAAAATATCCTATGTCATTCCACTTCACAAGGGTGGCTCCTCTACTGAACCATCGAACTACAGACCCATAGCAATTTTGTCTCCAATAGCCAAAATTATGGAAAGATGCGTTCATAAACAATTACTTCACTATCTTAACCTAAACAATCTACTGTCCCATACTCAACACGGTTTCAGACCCCACCATAGTACGACTCACCGCCCTACTTTCCTTTACTGACTCAGTAAATAAAAACCGTAACAGCAAAAAAACAACTTCTGCACTCTTTCTTGATCTGTCAAAAGCTTTTGACATGGTCAATCACGAGATTCTGCTCCACACCCTAGAAACCTTACACCTTGATAATCCAGCTCTCAGCTGGTTCAAGGCTTACATCTCTGGTAGACAACAAGCAGTCCAATAGCAAAATAAGCTATCTCACCTGCTGCCTAATACCATAGGAGTTCCTCAGGGCTCCATACTAGGTCCCCTCCTCTTTTCTGTATTCATAAATGAACTTCACACTGTTATCCCTAAAGCCACCTGTATCCAATACGCAGACGACTCCACCCTGATTTGCTCTGCAGTCTCTCTCTCTGATCTACAAGTAGCCACCCAACACTCCTTTACTGCAGTAGAAAAATGGCTTGCAGAACGGAAACTCATCCTAAATCCAAAAAAAAAAACAAATTACTAATATTGTTTCCCACCTCAGTGCCTCCACCAGTTCAACTTTCTCCACTATCTAATAACAATACCTTCTTTGTCCAATCTATTAATGGTACCAGAATTGAGCCTGATACCAACACTAAACTTTTAGGGGTCATCATTGATAATAAGCTTAGATTTGATATGCATATCAGTCAAACCATTAAGACAGTAAATAAAAAAAATTGGGTCCTTGTATAGAATTAAAAACTTCTTAACCCCTACTGCCAAACTCACTATTGCACGCACACATCTCCTCTCTACCTTACTGTATGCCTCTCCTGTCCTTACCTTCCTCAACAAAAATGAGATCAATAAACTCTCTGTTGCCTACAATCACATTGCCAGATTTGTAATAAGTGCTCCTCATAGAACTCATCATTGTCTTAATCTAAGGAAACTCGACTGGCTTGAACTACCCAATCTTCTTAAACTGAACCAACTCACTGAAACATTTAAAATAATCAAACAACCTGATAAAACCCCTTTACTGGGTGAAATATTGATTCCCTACTCCAATCTTAGCTGTCTTAGCTCCTCAAATAGATTTCTGGTCCAAACCATCAAATCTAATAACTTGGGTGGTGAAGCTCTCTTTGCCAATTCCATAGGGAAGGTTTGGAATTCCCTCCCTAATAACCTAAGACTTTCCACCTCCCTTTGTCAATTTAAAAATAATCTTAAACAATTTTTTAAGTCTCATTGGCTTTGCCCATGTATTAACCCAGATTAGCTCTCCTTGACACTTACTATACCCACTCCCCTGTACCTACTAGATGCTACTCTTCCTTTTAAAAGTTTCAAATAATTATCAACCAACGTCCTTAGATTCTACCTTCTCTGGTTTCTATAGCAATCAAGCTCCTCCTTGCTTGACTGCATACTATAACAGTAAGGATCCTGTAACAACTTATAGAAATATTATTGCATTTTGAGTTGTAATTAAATCACATGGTTGGCAAATGTTTCTAAATCAAAAAAATATTGTTCCTGTAACTGTGTATTTATCTGTATGTAATCAATGTTGTACTTTTTTCTCTGTGGAGCTTTAAACAAATAAGCAAATGCAACATGTTATTTCTTCAACATAGAAACTGGACTAGCGTATACATGTCGGCTTGTGAAATTCCATCTTGCAGGCATTGCAGCCAGCACCCATCATTGATTCGACATGTATCTCCGTCACTGTATACACTCTATATCCTGGAAACATGATCTGTTTGGCTAAGAAATGTTTTGACCACTTATGAACAACATGCATTATTATATTTTTCTTTGGCTATGGTTAACAAGCCGTTGGTGTTCTGCCCTTATATATTGTAAGTAGTATGCACTATGTATATGTGTCCTTGTCTTTGCAAATTGATTGTTGGACCAACTGTCAACACAATGTAAGGAACTTGTGATTGTTGGTTATTACAAAGTATTTGGGTATATTTTGTATATGCCTAACTTTTATGAATTATAGTTACTTTATTATTCGCATCATTATTTGTATACCCTACGCAAACCGTTGTATTTGTCAATAGGTAGTGACGCTATTTGCAAGTTATGAATTGGACCAACTGTTATTACAATGCAAGGGAGCTGCGGTCGCTAGACATTAATTAGAATCTGGATATATTTAACGCTTCTATTGCATTATTTTATTATGTATCACTTGCATTGTAATCATGCACATCTTTTTGGCAACAGGCAGCGATGTTGTTTGACACTTTTAGCGAGTCATATATTAACATTAATGGAATGTGTTTTGAATTGTATGGATGTTTGCGTTATTATGGTTTTATACAAGACGCAAATTTTAATGAAATGTGCCTATATACGTGATTTTTATCAAATGCTGTATAATGCAGGATAATTAATTTGCTAACAGGAAGTGATGTTGTTTATTGGTATCGAGAGATGTGGGTTTCTGCTATATATATCCTGTTTAGTATATTTTAAACTATAACGTCTGAGGAAGCTATCTTGAATAGTGAAAGCGCTTACGTTTCTTCATTTTAATAAAAGCCGTTTGCATCTACGAATCTCCTTTTTTGGATTATCGTATAGGGAATATTGTTACAACAAGAGTGTTCATATATGTGATTTATTGGTATTGGTGCTTATCCGTCTGCAGTTTTGGGACTGTCTTAATCTATTCTACGTCTTTGTTGGGTTTGGTTTTTGCTCATATATATATATATATATATATATATATATATATATATATATATACATATGTACATATATATATATATATATATATATATATACACATATATATATATATATATATATATATATATATATATATACACATATACATATATATATATATATATATATATATATATACATATATATATATATATACACACATATATATATATATATATATATATATATATATATATATATATATATATATATATATATATATATATATATATATATATATATATATATATATACGTATATACATATATATATATCAAATGAAAAAAAATAGTTGTAAAAATGTATTAATGCAGATGGATATCTGTAATTTACAGACAAATATATATAGTTTTGGATATATTATTTTTCTTATATGTATATTAAATTTGAATTCATACAGACAATTATGTTATCACATAAACATTCCATATACTTGTATTCAGATGTAGTTCTGTGTACAGATATGTTTATGCTTTCCTTTGCATTATTATAGTAACATTAAAGATACATATTAGCAGTTAGCCACATTTTTTTCAAGCAAATACTTTCAATTATGTAACCCTCTCACTTTATGTTTGGATTGCATACCTTCAGTTATGCCTCCTTTTTGTAGTATTTTTTTTTAACTTATGTTTAATATGACCAGAAAAAATAGAAAAAGTTATACTTACTATATAACTCTGGTCTTCTTGTCACTTCCTGGTCAACCCACTGGCTAGCTGGTTGGTCCTATCCTTCAATAAGTTATTGTACCTATGTTGGTACTGTTAGCGATGACAGGTACATACATACATACAAATATTTAAGCATGGACATTAATGCCCTTTTAGCTTGCAATATGCCAAAACACTTATTCCCATAATAACTGTACAGGCTAGTCTTAAAAATATCTAACCTAGTACTTGCTTTAATGTAATTTGGTAGTCTGTTCTATGCATCAGCTACTCTGTCAAAGAACCAATTAGTACACTTCTCATTCCTATGGAATCTTCCACACAGGTTGTCTGATGATTCTCTAGTACTTTTTGATTACCCCAAACATTCCGAGAGGTAGTTGTCTCTAAAGGGTCTATATCACATGTTTGAATGCTTAGACGAGGGAACACCTAAATGTCGACCACATAACATCGAATGCAAAAAATAGTGAACAGCCAAATTAACGCAGAAAAAGATTTCCCTTGGCCATTAGCTGTGTTTTTCCATTTTCTCCACTGTAGAGCGATCTCAGAGTTGGCATATTTAGTCGGGGGGGGGGTGAAGCCCCCCACTTAGTTTGGTTGTAAACTTTCTTTCTTTTTTTTTGGTGGCCGACATTTCCGTTCCCGCATAGTATTCGCTGTTGTGGGGTTTGATATTATGTGGTCGATGTTTAGGTGTTCGCTCACCTAAGCATTCAGTTACGTAATAGAGACCTGTCTCTAAATGCCCTTAATACCCGAATAAAATCTCCTCTTAGATATCTATAAGAGACACTGTACAAGTTCAGATATTTTAGTCTTTCATAATAACTTAAATTTTCACATCCATGGATGCCCTTGTTATATTTCTGCAATACTCTTTCCAGTTTACTCATGTTTGTTTTCTTATAGGGTTTTCATATTGTTATTCCATACTCAAGTTTGGGTCTAATGTAACTAATAAACAATGACCTCATTGTTTTTGGTTTCCTAGACTTAATAAACCTTTTTATACAACCTATCGTCTATAGCTATCATTAACCAATTGGTTGACATGATTAGAAAAACTAATAGCTGAATCTACCCATATACCCAGGTCCTTAAATGAGTCTACAGTTTCAATCACTGTGTGCTGTATTAAATATTCACGTTTAAATTTATGTCTCCCAAATCTGATATGTTTAGTTTTTGATATATTTGTCAGCATATTATTTTCCTGTGCCCAAATGGTCAATTTAGTCAATTTATTTTGCAGACATGCCTTATCAGTAACACATGTAATAAGTTTACCCAATTTCAGGTAGTCTGCATATAGACTGTAGGACACCTCAGATGAAAAAGTTAGGTTTGAAAGATACAATCTAAACAAGTAAGGGCCTAGTACAGAGCCCTGTGGGACACCTTGACTGTAATCAAGGATTTCACCTGTCCAGTTGCTATATGATATTTGCCATGTCCTATTTGTAAGCCATGCAGCTATCCATCTTATCAAGAGTACATCAATACCTAGTTGTACTAATTTACTGATCAGTATTTTGTGTTTGTCCCTGTTAAATGCTGAAGTTAAATCTATATAAATTACATCACAGCACAATTTTTCATTCATAACTATTATTATATTGTTATAGAACATCATGTTACAGGTGGTAATAGATCTGTTTTCAACATATACATGCTGATATATGGTTTCAAGTCCCACCCTATCCAGTTCTGACAATAACTTATCCAGTATTACCTTCTCCATTATTTTTCCACAACATGAAAGTAGACTTAAGGGTCTATATGACTCTGGGTTAGTTTTACTCCCCTTTCCCTTAAAGACAGGCTTAATAAGCTCATGTCTTCAATCTGAATGAGGAATCTCCCATATTTATATGACATAGTGAATAATAGATATAATGGTACTATAAGTTTTTGCTGAAGTGTTCTCAGGTCATTGTTACTAATTCCATCTCCTCCCTGTGCTTTGTTTGGATCCAGTTTGCATAGTTCTTTTTCAATATAATCTAATTTGATTCCAGTATCTGGAGTTACCTGGATGTCACTTGGACAACTTATCACCTCTTTTGTGGAGCCAAACTATTTTGCATAAGATTTTGTAAATATATCTATAATCTGTTGTGTCTGAGAATAAATTTTAGAATCTGCACACAGTTTATCAATTTGTGTGTCTTTATTCCGTTCACATCTTATGTATCTATAAAAATGTTTCCTATTATGCTCAATACCTTTATATAAATTTTCTTCAATTTTTTTCTTGATCTTGTCTCACACTTTGCTTAATCTGTCCAGCTTGTTTATTTCAGTTTTCAAAGTTGTAATTCGACCTCTCTTCCATTTCTTATATTTTTAGTCTCTCACCTTAATCAGCTATCTTATTCTTATGGAAATGTATCCCCCTGATGTTGTATGCCTAGATCCTGATGTTAAACATTTTTTTGATTTTTTGCACTCAAACAATTTCACTTTCTAAACTTTTCACATCCATTTGCAGTTTTTCCAATGAACACCTCACTCCAATTAGTTTTACATAGTAACTGTTTTGTTTCCATATAATCTGTAATTAACCTTCTGTGCCTTGGCTTAGATTTTAGTTTGGCAGAATTATCGAGCAACAAATTAACCTTTCTAACCCTATGATCTCTGCACATCAAAAAACTTGACTTGAAGTTACAGTAATTTCTTAGGGAACACAAACAATGTCTAGTATGTTCCTACCCTGGTAGGTTTTTCTAACAATTTGAAGCAATTGTTGTTCCCAAATATACGCTGTAAATAATTTCCTTATTAAAGCTGTTGAATCAATATTATTCTAGTCTGTTTCTGGAAAATTTAAGTCCCCAGCTAATATTATTCTTCCCTCCTGTTTTTCATGCAAGAAATGTGTGAATTCCTCTAGGTCATCTGCACTTGACTTTGGTGTTCTATACACTCCAACAATTGCTATATGTTCCAGGTTTTTCTTTATTGTCACAGTTACACAGTCTATAGTGTTGGTGTTTTCAGTGAAAACGTAATAATCCCAAGTCTCATAGCTATCTTTAATCCCTATCATAACACCTCCACCTGAATTTGTTAGAATGTCTGTTACAGTAAAAACATTTATACCCTGACAGAACTGGTTTCCAGTCATTGTTCTTTAACCATATTTCAGAAACAATAACATCAATCTTGTGGGAACATAGCAAATTTTCCAATGATAAAAAAAACACGTTATTATCAATGCTCCTAGAATTAACAACCATCAGAGATACATCAAATGTTGCTATCTGTGAACTGTTACATTTTTGACCTGGCAAAAATCCTGCCTAGTGTTTGTCAAATACTGCAAAATATCTGCTGCAAAAATGATCTTCCCTACTCTTGACAAATACATGCCATGCTGTCTGAACACATGTGCTCAAAACTAGGCTTGGATGCTCTACATATTTCCATTTTTTAAAACAGGACATTTTTTTCATGTAGGTATTTACCCCAAAAATCTTTTCCTTCACAGTCACCTGATTATCCTTTCTATATGCCATTCGTGAAAAATATGTCCTAACATCAGTACAAGCTATACTATCTAAGAGGGCTGTCAGTTCCCTATTAACAGTCAGAGAATCTTGCGGGTGACATCATTTGAACCAACATGAATAAAAACAGTTTATTTATTTTATTTTATTTTATTTTATTTTACATTTGTTAACCAGGAAAGAAAAGCTCCATGTTTGACAAGAAGAGTAACAAGTAAAAATAAAGAAAAATAAGCAATACAGTAAACTGCAGGACAAGTAAATAATAAGCAAATAATACATATGAAAGAATCTAGCACAATACTTCATATAGGGTTACATGAGAATAGCAGCATCTTACAATATCTGTAGACAAAATATTACAAGAAAAGGTCGAGACTACATTTGCTATTAATAGCTTGTTTACATTTTCTAGTAAGTGTACTGAGAAAGAGGTAAAAGGCTTGATAGGGAGTGAGCATATGTAAGTGTGGAAGCGCTAGTGAAAAATAATATTAAGATTGTTGTGGAGGAGGAGTGTGGATATAGTAATTTTTAAGTAATACATGGACAGACCCAGTTTTTACTGAGATGTGGTTTTAATAGTTTTTTAAAGTTATAGTTTGTTGTTGTTGAGGGTATATTAGAAGGAAGGCTGTTCCATTTTTTAGCTATAATGTGGGAGAAAAGGGCTTTGCCAGCAGTGGTGTTTGCAGATGTGATACTTAGGAGAGGTTTGTTTGATGAGCGGAGAGGGCGACTAGGAGAGTAGGAAGTTAGTAGCTGTTGTAGGCTGGAGTTTTCTCTGGGTAGTTTATGATGTTGTAGGCATAATTAAGATGTAAGTAAGATAGTAGGTGAGGGAATTCTAGCCATTGTAATTGTTTTAATACTTGGCAGTGATGTGTTGTGAAAGGGGAGTTGTTAGTAAACTTGGCTATTTTATTATAACATGACTCTAGTTTGCCCAGAAGAGATTTTTTGATATGTGCCAGTATTGGAGCAGCGTATGTAAGTGTTGATAGGAGGTGAGTTTGTGCTAGGGTGAGTTTTGCTTTGTCTGTGAGGAAGTTTTTTGTGTCTATAAAGGGTTCCCATTTTTTTATGAACTTTCTGGATAGTTTGAGCTATGTGCAAATCAAAGGATAGGTTGTTGTCTATTTCTATCCCTAGGAGCTTTGTATGGGTGCATGGGGAAATGATAGTTCCGTTTTTAGATAAGATGGAAAAATCATTGGGAGTAGTTTTTGTTTTGTTAGGGGTGAACAAGAGAAGTTTTGTTTTGTTGGGGTTTAGGATAAGTTGGATGTCTGTGATGCAAGTTTCTGTAGAAGAGAATGATTCTTGGGCTTGTTCTAGCAAGATGTTGATAGATGGGGCTGCACAGATGAGTGTCGAATCATCTGTGTACTGTATTAGTGAGGCTTGTTTTGAGGCAGTATGTAAGTTGTTAGTAAAAATAGAGAACAGAAGTGGGTCTAATATTGAGCCTTGTGGTACCCCTATAGAGTTTAGGAGAGGGGGGGTAGTTGATTTTGCCATTGCACAGATTGTTTCCTATCTGATAAATAACCTTTGAACCAGGAGATAGTGGGGGAAGTAAAGGATAGTGAGTGGAGGGTATCCAATAGTTTTGGATGTGAGACCATGTCAAATGCCTTTGACAGGTCCAAGAAGATTGCAAATACATAGTTATTGTTGTTTCTCTGCTAGTTAATTTGATTGGTAAAGGAGAGAAGGGCAGTTGTAGTACTGTGTTGAGGTTGGAAACCATGTTGGGTGTGGGAGAGAAGATTGTTTGTTTTCAGGTATTGCATGGTTTGGTAATGTATGCATTTTTCTAAGAGCTTGGATAGGGGGGATAGTATAGCTATAGGCCGATAGTTGGAAACGTCGTAAGATTTTCCACCTTTATGTAGAGGTATAATGTAGGATATTTTCCACAGTTGTGGTACATATGCTTCTTGAATGGATCTGTTTATTAGGATTGATACTGGGTAGGATAGGGTGTCCGCTGCGATTTTTAGGAATTTTGCAGGTATTCTGTCTGCTGCCAGAGTAGTGGGCTACTTCCTTACATTAAAGCATTCCAAGGCTTGTCTCACATCTTCTATTTTTACTCCTGGCAAGCATAACACTATTCAATGTTCATTATCATCACTGCAAATAATAGGTGTTCACCCAACTCCTGCCAGCTATCTTCTTCGACTCACTGCATCTTATGCACACCTGAATCTTATTCAGGTACAACTCTCTAAAATGGTAGACCATGATCTTGGCCTCCTTAACTCTCGAGCTTAGAACATAGCCTTGTGCCTTTAGAGGTGCTGTCATCAGTGGAAGTGCCAGAAACAGAATGAAGAATGTATGGGCAGGTCTGTAGTTCACAAGTTTAGAACCACTTCCTCTGGGGTGTGACTTCACCTTAACCACACCCATTATTTTTCTTTATATTGCATAGAATTGCTACTGATGCTGTTGTTGTGCATTGCCTTAGCCATTTTTTTGGTGCATTACACCTGAATGTCATTTAAACATACAGTAGAGCATCAGTATATATTTTTTTTCTTTGGCGTGGGAGGGTTCTGTTGCAGAAATAAATATTCATGCTTATATGAGCATAAACTTTTATTGTGGATAGTGATGCATTCTAGTGGCATGCTGGGGACTGCTGAGAACTGTGTCAGACTCCACAGCTTTCTGCAGAGTGTTTTTATGTAAACTTGAGGCCATGTTCACAAGTAGCCGAGAATTGATTAAGTAGATAAGTAGCCATATGCATTTGCATATTTCTGTGATTCATAGAGATATATGTAAAAGAGACTAATTTGCATTTAAAACTTGTAAATGGACCTGAATTTATGTGAAATCGTTTAACGCCTCCATATTAACTTGCAAATAATTGAGTTAGGTAGCAAATCACTTCTAAAACTGAAGACATTTCAAAGCAAAAAAATAATAGACATATTGCAAATTAATGTGGACTACTTCAAAATTATGCAAAATTAGTGAGTTCACGTCAAGAAATAATTTGTTTTGTTTTTATCATATGATGGGCATTGTACAATACCTTTAGTGAAAAAGGTAAAGCTGTCATTTGTAAATTGAAAATCATGACAGCAGCAGTGGAAATGATTGGCAGTCACTGGTAAAATCATTTTCTTTGGTGTCACATAGTGGTTGTGCATACATGGTAGAAATACAGTGTTTTAACTGCAAAGTACTTAAGTGGTAAGAATGTGTTATTGGCTGGACAATGTGTCCTTACTTGGAGATTTCTCAGTGTCACAGAAGAATGAAAAATGACAGTATTATAAATGCAAGACAGTGGTAGGGGCAAGGGGGAGGATGAATCTGTCAGCAAATTGATGACTTTTCTGTTGTAAATTTATTTATGATACTGCAGACATTACTGTGATATAAATTTACTCAGCTTGGTTGGGATTCTGCATGTGTGTATAATTATTAGGTTTGTGTTGTCTAACTTTTTATATGAGGATAGCAGGGATGCTTTCATTGCTCTGTTGTTTAACTGATGAATATGTCCAGTATTTTTTGTGTGTGACTGTGGTGTATGTTTTTATGTATATTAATAATTCTGAGTAAAGGGATTAAGGCAGAGAAACGGCAGCTTCAGCCATGAGGAAAACCTCATCCTCATGGCAGCCCTTAGGGCATGGACAAACATCTGTTTGGTAAATGGAGACCCAAATAAGCTGATAGAGCAAAAACCCGTAATCCAGTTATAGTGGATATTAGTGCAGCCACTGGAAGAAACCATGCATTAACACAGTGCAAGAAGAAGGCAAATGATATGGTAGGATGTGCTACAGCCAAGGTGAGGTAGAATGTAATTGCCCTTAACAGTACTGGGGGGGGGGGCTCCATCAATTATCCCTTTAATGCCAGATGAAGAATACCTCCTGTTCATCCTTGAGATGACTATGATGCAGAAGATAGTGGCACTGGTGAAATTAGAGGTGATTTGGACACTGGCTACTACCAACATTTACAGCAGCAGCACTCATCTGGAAAGGAAGCTTGGTTTATAAACATCAACATATATTTATATAAAGAATTGTATGCCGACATTGAACAATTACATTAAAAATGTGACAATTACTATTAACAAGTGAACCTTCCACAGCTACACAGAATGACAGTATTCATGGTGAGTCTCCCCCAAACCCCCTTACTAAGCACACATTAGGACATGGGCACACATCTGTTTGGTAAATGGGGTCCCAAATAAGCTACTTATTTATTAATAATGTTTTTAAATCATTTTTTACAGTGTCTGGAGCAAAAACAAACATTTCCATTTTACCGATAGATGTGAATAGTAGCAGCAGAGTGTCTATTTAAGATGATGGTAACAGTTTTATTTATGAGGCAGCCTGAGGACAGTGACACTGCTCTGCAGTAGAAAAAACTCTTAGCTTTAAAATATAGGTAGATCCAATGAAAGCTTAACAACGGACGTGTGACCACTTATGTTTGCATGGATTTGCCTGTTTGTTAAACAAAATTGCATGTTTTACTGTAGAGTATATTACTGCAATGCAAATAGTGACTGAACCACTACTGTTTCAAAAACACTCCTTTGACATTGACAGAATATCAAGCAAAATATTAAAAAGTATAAATAAGGAATGAAAATGCTAGTCTCACTTTAGTTGTTGACCTGTAATCTTACGCAAAAAAAAAAGAACAACCAATCAAAAAAAAAAAAATCATGGTTAAGCTGATATGAGGAATTTAGGAAGATAGAACTTTCCAGTGAGTGCAGAGTCTATTATTGACATTATAATGTTTAGTATGGCAGTTATTACAATAAGGCTCAGTCTTGATAAACCACGCACTGTACATTCTGCATAGTCCTTACAACTTTTACTTGAGATCTACTGTGCTATTTAGCATTTTCACTAGTTAACAGAATAAAACATTTTGCATCTTAAGTATGGAACTCTGATGACTGGCATTACTGACCGACTGTAATCATCAGTGAATTATGAAAAAATCAAAACTGTTTACAAAGAACAGGACAAAATATGTCAGTGATTTCTGTAAAATCAGGGACAGTTGAAATCTATGTTACACACCTCAGCTTGGGCTTGGACTATGGCAGATTGCTGTGAAGTCAAATAATTTATAACAACACCAGCTTATTTTATTTATAGTAAAGCTGGCACCTCACCACAAGAAGCAACACCCCCATCCCAGTCATCAGCTAGAACTGGTTAATTTCACTAAAGCAACCCTACAGCTGACCTTCAGAAAATCACAATCAGCTTTCCTAATCCCCTGTCTAATTCTGTGGCTTTCCTCTACTTTTCAAATTCTGGAGTTTGGGAACTCCCTATCCCCTTGCCTGACTAGAATTGTTTCATCTGTTAATAATCAGTACAAAAAGGGTTTGTAGCCAGTACAAAAGTCTCACATATTGTCCCTGCATCCCTTCTGTCTTTTTAATGCTGCTTGTGCACAACAAAATAATGTTCACCTAAAGGCCCCACCGTAGGAAGTTAAAATGAAAGATTTTGCACATAAAAGAATGCTTCACTTACAGCCCCAAGGTGCAAATTTACACTGGATTATCCAGTTGTAAATTAACACAGTGGGGCTGTCAGCGAAGTATTCTTTTGTTGTAGTTATATGGCATGCGCAACAGATTTTATCTTGAAATGTGAAGTGATTTCACAGCTAATTACCAACCATGTTACCTGTTTCATGCACTTCATTAAGTGCATGGTGGTGCCTGTGCATTTCTAAAAATATACACAGTAAAGCAGACCATGTATGCCTTGTAATGCATGTGTAAGACAACTTCCTTGTATTATGTTATTTATTGCTTTTGCTGACCAGGGTAGTCCAAATGGGCTGTGTTAGACCCTTTTTCAGTAGACATCTGGGGAAGAAAGGATCCAATTAAATAGTTTTATACAATAATGAAAACTTGTACATGTAGTAGACAATAACTAGAAGGCAGCTACAGTAAACATAAAATCAATACAAGTATATAATTATGGATATATACATGACACATGATAGCATGGATGGGACAGTCGACATGTAAATATTCACCAAGTTTATAGTTACATGCTTTTTTCACTCTCTGACCATCACACAATATAGTTTCTGTATAACTGCAAATATATTAATAACCTGGTTGTCTAAACATGTCTCTAATGCTTAGATTCTTAGATAATCTTAGGAAAACTGGAGTTTATTCCACAGAAATGGCATAGGTTTTGATGTAAAAATTTTCCCCCCAGATGTCTTTTTAGCGCAGGTAGCACAATTAATATTCTGATATGTTTTATTAGTTTTCTAAACATTGATTCCTAAAATGGTTCTCAGTCATTCATCTTCAAGGCATTTATAAACAAACTATAGCACATAAGCCGCGGTGGTGCAGTAGTTAATGTCACCTCACAGCAAGAGGTTCTCCCATTCGATTCTCGGCTGGAGCGCCTTCTGTGTGGAGTCTGTATGTCCTCCCCACAGTCGAGTGACATTTAAAGACATGCAGGTAGGTGTGTGCATGAATGGGTGTGCCTTCTTTGAAGACTGGGAGTCGGGGTGGCAACTCGACACCGTAAAAATCCACTGCCAATCATTAGTGGACTGGAGTTCTGCTGTGGCGACCCCTAACTGGGAAAAGCCAAAAGACATTCGTTTTTTTTAGTTTACTGCATGCAAACCTGTAACCCATGTTATGCAGGTTTTATGATATCCTCTGTAGTAATAATTTCTTTTAGGTCTGCCGTAACAACTGAGGTCTGAGGTCTGTTGCAAGTTAGTGAGTTACAATAGTTGAATAATACAACTTCTTGAGTTGCTGGAGTTTGTGGAACATGCAAACAGAAGAAAGGCAAGACCACAATGAGAACAAAAAGAAAGAGCAACTAAAGATATGACACTAAAGAAAATTGTGTGCACTATAAGCTAGGATGAACATGAGTGATAGGAAAAGACAATGTGAGTGGGATGGAATTGCTAGTAAGTACAAATAACTGAAACAACAATAACAAACTGTTATTTACAAATGTGATAGGAACACCAACACTGAAACAGTATCATACAAAAGATGAAATGCATTATAGGAAGAAAACAATGTAAGCATGCAGAGTAGCACATATCAAGCCACAAAACAGCATGGAAGTCCCAAACACAAGATCAAAATGTTGGGAACACCATGAAAGTAAGAGCCATCATCCAAGCATATGTCCCAGGCAAGAGGAAACTGCAAATGTAAACCATCCAATGAAGCACGTCCCAAATGTAAAGAATGTCTCCAGCACATATATAACATACCTACTCCAGTCTTGGGGAATGACGGTGGGCCACAAATTGCACCAATTCCTCAGCGTCAGCTGCCTTAGTGTTACTGCATGTCCCATGCACAATTATGTACCTTTCTCCACACAGTCATAATAGGTGCATTCATTTTAGTGCTGCTTTTGATGGTAGCAATATCCCCCAGTTATTAGACTATACTTGTCACTTTGGATCTTTATTACCCAATAGACAATATTTGTTCCCAGATTTATTTCTTCAAGTATATAATTTCATCTTCAGAAAACATTGCAGCTGCATGGAAGCTTCCGGTTACCATTTGAGCTTGTACTGCAGCACTAGAGGGAGGCTACCCTTTCAGAATGTTAGGTGTCATGTCTTGACAGGTAAATGGTAATCATTTCTTGGTAGGCAATGGTGATGCCCAGAGAGCTGATCTGTTAGTGTTCTGATGTACAAGAAGCCATGTTGGAATGCCCACAAAGGTTCCTTACAAAGAGAATCCAAGGTAAAACCACATTGTCCTATATGGATGGCCTTAATGCCTATCTCTATACTCTGTCTCCTACAAGTTACTGAGAGGTGATCTATGCCTTGCATACAGTGCATCCTCATATCCATCTCTGATGGACCTTTTACACATCTGCAAAATAAACATAATCACAACCACTAGCTCTTTTGCTTGTGACATGTTGGTGAAAGAGATATGTGTCTTGGAGGTTCCCCATGCTCTGGAACATCTTACCCTCACCAAGAATGATGCCACAATATGAAGACAAGATGATCAATTTCAACAATTGGCTTAAGTGTTGGTGTCATTCAAAGGGGATCCAATGTCTGTCAGCCTGGGATGACATGCTCGACAAGCCACGATGCTTTGCTAAGGACGGCTTGCACCTGTCACCCCTGGGCTTTCGGATATTGGCAAAGGCTCTTGCTACCCCCATAGTGGCTTTTTTAGGCAAGGCTGAAAAGACAAACCCACCTCCATAGGTATCACAAGGGATAAGAAATGAAGAGTAATGCTACTCAACGCCAGAAGTCTAAACCTCAAGATGCACGCACTCGAAACTCTCCTTAGCATGGAGAACATCGAAATCTGTGCAGTAACAGAAACCTGGTTCAAGGCTCCCGAGAGCACCCCAGCACTACCAGGTTATACCTCATACCATGCTTTTCAGCCCCAAAACTTGGACCGAACCACAAAAGGAGGGAGTATCAATATTATCAAAGATACCCACACCTCCAGGTTGGTGGCACAGCACGAAGCATCAGAGACTATCCATGTGCAACTAACTGTGGGTAAAACTGCCTTCCAGTTTATAGCCTGCTACAGACCACCCTCCCAAACACAGGAACCCCACTTGGCCTTCCTGAGAATACTGGAAAATATGAAGGTCTCTCCAAACACCATTATATTCGGCGACTTCAACTACCCAAACATAGACTGGGAGCATTACTCTAGCTCCAACACCCTAGCCCAAAGGTTCCTAGAATTTATAAACTCAAATGCTATGGAACAACTTGTTACCACTCCCACAAGAGGGGAAAACATACTGGACCTGATCATCACCAACATGGGGACACTATGCTCCAGACCAGAAGTGTATCCCTCACTGGTAAGATCAGACCATAAACTAATCTCACTGGATATTCACATCCCGACCCCACCCCTGCCCAGAAAACCACAGTGAAAAACTTCTCTAAAGCAAATTTCACATGCCTCAAAACCGAGGCGAAATCCTTCAAAGCCCCGGGCCTGTGGAAAATACAGCCCAGACCGCAGAATCCTTTATAAACGCATTCTATGAACACCTTCAGGAATGCATGGATCATGCAATCCCAAATAAAACCAAGACCCAATCCTCCAAAGGCAGGCGTCCTGTCTGGTGGACCCCAGCCATAAACAAACTATACAATAGAAGGAGGAAGCTACTACATGATAGAGCAAAATCCCAAAAAGGGAAGGCATCTCTGATCAGTATTAGCAAAAAACTACGGGCACTCATAAAATCGTCTAAGGCCAGCTTCGAGAGAAAAATTGCACAGGACACTAAGGATAATCACAAGGCTTTCTTTAGTTATGTTAGGAGCCTGGGTGGGAATTCCCAGATATGCTCAGAATTAGTCCAAAATGACAAAAAATACACCGAGCCCACAGACATTGCCAACATCCTAGCTGACAGGTTCAGTGCAAACTTCTCCACCCTCTCCCCACCAAAAGGGCAAATATCTATCCCAACAGAGTGCTGCCCCCCCTGACATCTCAGATGCTCAGGTAAGAGCCGCCCTCTTCAAAGCAAAAAATACAGCATCAATGGGACCAGATGGTGTCCCGGGCTGCGTCCTACATGAACTCCAAGAAGAGCTAAACCCAAACATAAAACTACTGTTCAATCTTAGCCTTACTACAGCATATGTACCCAAAGAGTGGTATACAGCAACAGTGGTCCCTCTCCACAAAGGTGGTGCCTCAACGGATCCTGGAAACTATCGCCCCATAAGCCTGACTAGCTTGGTCTGCAAAGCTATGGAAAGGATCATCATGGACCTCATAAATAAAGATATTGGGGACCTACAGACACTGGATACTACCCAGTTTGGCTTTGTTAAGGGCAGATCCTGCCTCTTAAACCTGGTCGATTTCTTTGAAACAGTCACCAAGGCCATTGACGAGGGGAAGGTGGTCCACACAGCCTACCTGGACCTCGCAAAAGCCTTCGATACAATACCCCACTTGGGCATTATAGATAAGCTCACCAGCTTAAATATAAACCCCTATGACACTAGATGGGTTGCAAACTGGCTCAAGGACAGAACCCACATGGTTAGAATTGCTGGAGCCATGTCAGACTCCAAACCAGTTACAAGTGGTGTCCCACAAGGCTCAGTCCTGGGACCTTTCTTGTTTGGTATATATTTCTCGGCGGTACAGGCCAACACGGAAGGACTGTGGCTGACCAAATTCGCAGATGACTGCAAACTGGGCGCCATAATCAACTCTCCAGCCGACACAAGCATCCTCCAAAAGGGCCTCATAGAAACAGACAACTGGTGCTAGAGCCATGGCCTCAAGCTAAACGCCAAAAAGTGTATAGTCATCCCCTTTGGCAAAAACAAAGTGCCCACAAATTACCACATAGGTGGTAATCCATTAAGTACAGAAGTCATTAGGGACCTGGGGACCCAAGTTGATAGCAATCTCTCATTTGACAACCACGTGGCCAAAGTGGTTAGAAAAACATTTTATATAGCCCACCTAATCATGAAGGGATTAGCATCTAGATCAGGGAGGTCATCGCCTCTTTACTCATCCCTCATCAGGCCCATAATTGAGTACAATGCCCTTTTGGGATGTACCTTACCAGACACTTGCAGCAACTGGAAAGACCCCAAAAGTACCTCACCAAGAGGATCAAAGGGCTCAAACAGATGCCATATGCTGCCCGGTTAAAGAAACTCCAGCTCTACTCAGTGGCATACCGCCTGCTCAGAGGCGATCTGTGCCTGACGTATAAAGCCATGTCCAACCCGGAATTAATGGACATGCTGCACCTCAGAAAATCCAAATCCCATCGAGCTACGCTTGAGAGACTTGAACCTCAGCACTGAAATAAATAGGACATGCTGGAGGGACAGATTCATAACCCAGAGGCTCCCTTCACTCTGGAATAAAATCCCAGTCCAGGTTAGGCAGAGTCCCACATTGACTCTCTTCAAGAGGAATCTTGATGAGTGGATGGGAGATCGTAGGTTTACCCCGGCTATCACTTCTGTGTCACTGTTAGACAGAGGCACAGTATACTAACCTCAAAAAAAGGCATAGCAAAATTAATTTAAAATGGGTGGCGAAAGCCAAACACACTCTGGCTAGGCTTATAAATGCCCTAGGGCAGATAGCCTAGTATGAACCTATGAACCTATGAACCTATGAACAAGTTCCCCATCCATGTGAAGCAGAGTCCATCCCTAACTCTATTTAAGCGTAACCTTGAAAAATGAATGCAAAATCAAAAATTCACTGTGGGTCTGCTCCACCCATGTCTCTGATAGACACAGGCAGGCAGTAATGCCCAAACTATCATATTTCTTCATAAGTAAGACGTAACCAGAGCATAAGGCCTAGCATGGTTTTCCAGGGTGGTCATGATATAAGCCCTACCCCAAAAATAAGCCCCAGTTAAGATTGTCAACAACACACGATGGACGTGTTGAAAAATATTATTGACACCCGTTGACTGAGGTTATCGTACTCTGCTCACTATTTTCGGACCATTCAGACAGCCAACTTCTTCCCCTTGCAGAAAGTCATGAGATTCTTTCTCTGGGAGTCCTCCACAATTCTTACTGTAAGCGTAATCATCACTGACACTTGACAGTTAAGATCCTTGGCCTATAAACACTGGCAGGTGTACTTTAATTGGTCAAAGTACAGACAACTTGTGTAAAGTGCATGCACTTGATAACGAACATCTGTGGTTGTGTCTTCTTAACCGTCGCCATTTTGTGTTGCCACTCCAGTCTTGTAAGTCTTCAATTAACATTTAACAAGATGAGTGCAAAAAGAAAGAGCTATTCCATTGAGTACAACAAAGGAATCGTGAAGGACTCCCGGGGAAATAATCTGATGGCTTTCAGCAAAGAGAAGTAGTTAGATCTCTGAATGGTAGGGAAATGGCATGCAGTATACGATGATAACCTCAGTCAACAGGCCAACAAGGGAAATGCTAAGAAGTGCAAGTGTGGATCAGGTCAGCAACCATTATTTCCTGAGCTGGAAGACATCATCCGCAAATGGATTGCTAACAGGAGAGCAAAGGCTTTGGTTGTGCGCAGGGCTGATATTCAATCATTTGCCCTTGCAATGGCACCACAGTTAGAAATATCCCCAGAAGATTTCAAAGTATCACAACATTGGCTGGATGGCTTCCTTCAATGATGTGAATTGTCTTTAAGAAGATCAACAACACTGTTCAAGCTGGAAGATACTGAAGTTATTAAATGTGCACTTGCATTCAAGTCCTTTGTTGATGGCATCGACTTTTCTAAACACCAACACTCCAACATGATTGCTATGGATGAAACTGTAGTGTTTATGGGCCAAGGATTTCAAACAACAATTGATCAGAGGGGTGACTCGTCAATCTACATTTCCTCCACTGGTTACGAGAGTGCACGTGTTACCTGTATTTTGGCAATTTGTCTAGATGGAAAGAAAACCCCATCTCTAATCATTAGTAAGGGCAATAAAGTTAAGACTGAATGTGTTTCAGGCATTTACATTCTTGAAACCGAAAAAGCCTGGTGCACACAAGCAGTTATAAGGAAGTGGGTCGATGTAATGCTGCCACTTGTTTTGCGAGGTGGCGAAAGTGGTCTGCTAGTCTGGGATTCAGCCAGCACTCACCGTGCTAAAGACATGAAGAAATTCCTTGCACAGAGAAGAATAAATCAAATAATGATTCCCGCAGGAATGACTGCCTATCTCCATATTCTTGATATTGCAATAAACAAGTCATTCAAGGACCATTTGCACATTGAACTCAATATGACTACATTGAAAATAGAATGGAGAGAAATCAGCATGGATACTTTGTGAAGCCTAGCCTGCAAGAGGTCGTGACTTTGGTGAAAAATTCATGGGATAAAATCACTGACAGCTGTGTTGCCAATGCACTACAAGCAGGCTACTTGGACAAACAGTGCTCGTTTAAGGGGAGCTCTATTGCCAGGCATGACAGATTGGGGCCAATGGTTCTACAGGAAATGGAGTCACAAGAAATTTAGGCCAGAATTCAGGGGTTGGAGACTTATGACAATGTTCGAGAAGAAGATGACATGACTGTATTTGAATAACTTTTCCATTATCGGGGCAACAGAATGGATTGCTTCTGCTTTTAGTTTTATTCCCCTCCTCCAATACACATGTACTGAGATTTTTCTGCACTTTCTGTTAAGCATGAAATATTGCACTGTGAAAGCGAAGGTTTAGATATTCTGAAGTTGAAATGTTTGTTGCACTGTTTATGTAGAATTCTCACACAACTGTTAACATGTTACTTAGAACTGTTGTCCAATAACAGAAAAGTACCAAATAAATGTCTGTTTGTGTACATGAATAAATGTTGATTTTTGTACACGGACAAATGTCGATTTGTGTACGTGAATAAATGTCAATTTTGGTACATGAATAAATGTCGATTGTTGTATGGGGGGGTAAATAAAGCATCCCCTGATAATAAACCCTGATGTGTATTTTGGTGGGGGGAAAAGAGTATAAGACCCGGTCTTATTTTCAGGGAAATATGGTAACATACCCCGCCCCTACATAACCTATAGAAACTTCCTATTTAACATAGCCCCTCCTAATAAATGCCAGTGATACATAGGGACATTAGGTTGGGGTGTACAACTAAGTTTATAAAAGCCCTGGGGGTCATCAACATAGTACATAACTATGAATGTGGAACTATGAACATATGCCAGAGGCTACTTGTAAGCACAGGCACTTAAGTATGCAGATTAGTGAACTCAGCACAACACGATTTTGCTTTTTCACAGTGGAAGCTGCTAAAAGTTACAGCATTGATTGGCCTAATAAACTTTCTTTGAACAATCACCATAGTGTTAGCTGGACTTGGATGTATGAGCAAAAACTACTATTATATTCTAAAGATGCTTCTTACTTGATTTTTCTAAAGTTCGTCTTGCAACCCAGTATACATCAGATTTATGGCTTTGTAAAACCGATTCACCATTCTCTTAGCTTAATTTTTGAAATTTACAGAATGCATTTTAAAACATAATTTATTATCTACCAGGTCCTTTGTATCATATATCTCTTAAGTGTGCTTTTATTTAGCAGACTCTTAGTGACAGTTATATTCTTAATATAAATTGCAAAAGAACATTTCTTATATTTCATTTGCAAGCTATATGGGCTTAGCTGTATGTTCACTTCTTTTATGTAGCTGTTTAAAGAGGAAATATATGCCACTTGTGAGCATACCTGATAACAATTTTTCAGTTGGAAAAGTCAGAGAACAGGAAATTTAAAGAGGACAGGATGCAGTACTGAGTCCTATAGTACCTCATGATTCATTATGTTCTATTCTGCATGATCAATTAATATTTGTAAACACTTCTTCCTGATACACACCAGGTGAAGCTCCTTTTCTGGAAGTGTGTGTGTTAATTTTGTTAATGGTTAGATAGTCTGTGTTTCCTAAGACAGGAACACAATCAAAAGCCTACCTTAATTAACAATGTCTTGCAGTGGTAATAATTCTGCTATTCCATGTCATCCTGAATGGTTTGCAAGATTCAGCTAAATTTGTTAATAAGCTTGCCACCTATCCATTTTTTTGGGGGGTTTTTTGTTTTTTTTTGGACTATCCAGAAATCCAACTGATTGTGCGGTAATCTGGAAAACAATGTACAAACTCCAGTATTCTGTTTCGGAAAAAGAAATAGACTATAAAAGTTTGTCAAATCTCTGGATTTACTATGCTTTTTTACAAAAAGCTTAGTAAATCTGCAGAAGAAAGACATCACAAACTGAAAAAAGAGGGCATTCCCCTCGGATGGCGTGATTATGACATCACAAAATGGGCGGATATTATGTTGAAATGGGCATGGTTATAGAAGGTACAAGGGAGCATGGCCTAAGTCCCATTTTCACCACAATGAAAGGTAACAATCCTATTTGTTAAACAGTATATTTAACTAATAAAAACATATTTTTTTGGTCTAGGCCATGAGTATACATATAGTCATTAGTAATAGTAAAAGGCATCCTTCCAAAAAGTTAATGATGTTCAACTGACTGGTCAATAACTACTGACAAGCTCTGTTTTGCCTGTCTAGTGTCACAACATAACATCTGTTATAGTCTCCAGGTATATAGCCATCATTCAGGAGTAATCCAAAAAGTATTACAGATGGTGATCCAATGATTCCTTTAAGATAAAGTTCAGAGTTCCTCATTTTAAATTTGGTGCCATAGTGGGTTCAGACTTTCTTACCTTCAAATGTCAAGCTTTTGATAGATTGGATTTCAACAACCTTAACTGTCATGACCTAGTGTTGATGTTTATACTTCCCGTGACTGAGTGTGCATGTTTGTGTCAATATATCTATACTTTATATATATCTATATATATATATATATATATATATATATATATATATATATATATATATAAAATCTATATATATATATATATATATATATATATATATATATATATAGCTATATCTATATATATATGTGTGTGTGTGTGTGTGTATGTATATATATATATATATATATATATATATATATATACATATATATATATATATATATATATATTTATAGGTCTACTTCAGAATGTCGACCATTCAAAATGCCGACTTTCATATGGCCGACGCAATATGATCGACATTCCGAAAGAACAACATCCTAAAATAGCACAATTTACCTACCTGTAAACACAGTAAAACTGTGTTATGCAGTGGGGCTTGCACCCCCCCCCCACATCCCCTGCTACTTAAATATTCTCACTCTGAGATCGCGCTACACTGCAGGAAAGGGGAATCTCCCAGTCCCGCACTTTAGCGGGACCTCTGCTATCATTTGTCAGCCTTTCAAATGTTTGCTCATATGGTGTCGGCCATATGAGTTTTGAACATCTGAAAGTTCAAACAATTTAAGGGCTCCCATACACACATATATATATATATATATATATATATATATATATATATATATATATATATATATATCTAGCTAGATATAGATAGATATAAAGATATATAGCTATATAGATGTGCGTGTGTGTGTGTGTGTGTGTGTGTGTGTATGGTTTGCAAACATGTGACTGAAAGTTGCCTTTGCAAACAGAAAAGTCAGTATAGATGATCAAAACTCAACTTATTATACATTATCATCCTTTTTTCTGTGTGGGATTGTAGTACAGCAGGGATGCCAGAATTTGTCCTTTTGCCTTTGTAGTGCAGTCGGAGCGGATATATGTAATTAGCAGGGAGGCATGAGGGGGCTACGAGGGGCCTGCTCTCTACCTTCTGCAAAACCACTTGTTTAACTGTTTTGTTTTTCTCAACTGGTTGGTGATCAAGCAGTTGCACTCGATCACTTGCCATTCAATATTTTAAATATTTCACACACACACACACACACACACACACACACACACACACACACACACACCAAGATATATTGAGTGCAGTGGTTAGTGTTGTCACCTCACAGCAAGGGGTTCTCTGGTTTGATTCTTGGCTGGAGTGCCTTTTGTGTGAAGTTTGCATGTCCTACCTGTGGTCACTTGGATTTTCCTGGGTGCTCTAGTTTCCTCCTTCATTCCAAAGATATACAGTAGGTGAATTGAACACTCTAAATTGGCCATAGTTGAGAGTGTGCATGCGAGTGAGTGGTGAGAATGAACTACCATGGCAGGGCTAGCCACTCGGCAGTGTAAACCTTGGCTCAAGATGATTGTCACTACGGAAGTGACACCCCGGCCCCATGTGCAAAATGAGAAAAGGGGTTGAGGATAGATGGATGCATATATATATATATATATATATATATATATATATATATATATATATATATATATATATATATATACATATATATACACACACGCACACACACACACACACACACACACACACACACACACACACATATAGTAAATATGAATATTTGGACACACAGATATATCACAGAATGCATACCACATTATGGAGTGTGAGATTTTTCTCAGTGAATTTAGCTACATAATGGGTTTAATTCTCGGTCAAGGTGGTGTATAAGGAGGCTGTTTGAAAGCAGAGAGGAGGAAGTTAGTTCCTCACTTCAAGGATCATTGGAAGGAAAAAGTGGAAACATGCAATGAGAGAGCCCTTTTGCGGTCCGCTAATGATTGGCAGTAGATTTTTACGCAACACCGAGGTGCCAGCTCAATGCTCAACCTTCAACGAAGGCACACCCATTTATGCACACATGTCTTTCAAATGCTACCCAACCGCAGGGAGGACATGCAGACTCCACACAGAAGGCACTCCCAAGCCCAGCCGAGAATCGAACGGGAGAACCTCTTACTGTGAGGTAACAACACTACCGCCGTAACTTGTGGAGTATAACTTGTGGAAATCAAGGGGTGAGCCCTAGGTCTAGGAGAGGATTAAAACTTTGGACTTTTGTTTTCAGGACAGCTGATGACCTGATTTATTTATTTATTTTTTATTTATTTTATTTTATTTAGCATTTGTTGACCGGGAAAGTCCGACTAGGTTCCACAGATCCTGTTTTCAGTGGAGGCCCGGGGAGAAATGCTCCTGATGAGAGTTTATATACTGAAAAGTGTTATAAGAAGGAACTAAACTACTGTTTACTTAACTTGAATCTGTAATGCCAGCCTTGTTACAGTACTGAATAAATCTTTTTTTTTTTTGTATATATTGTCCTGCCTATAAGTGTCTTTATGGACTTAATAAACAGACACACATAAACACACACGCACACACACACACACACACACACACACACACACAACAGATATTCATATATATATATATAAATATATATATATATATATATATATATATATATATATATATATATATATATATAGATATACACACGTGTATAGGAAAAGCAGAGAAAGGTGAGCCTTTAACTTTCTATGATCCTTGGTGGTGCCAGCAGTGGTACATGGCCAGAGATGGTCAAATGGGACCCTAGGCAGTGTAATGGATTGGCTTCCACCATACACAGACCCTCGCCCCATGCAATCATTAAAGTGTATCATTACGTGGCTATTTCTCCCCAGTTACCATAAACACTGTTCATACCTCTCAGTGTGCATACTATTTCCTGCTTTACTTCTGCAATAATTACAAATATTTGAATTTAATTTAAACCTTTTATTTCAAATTTTATAGCACAAACATTGGTAGACATTTGCTAAACAAAGCAATATAGTCTCTCAATGCAAACAGACTTAGCATTAAAACTTCTCTGTCCTTGAAACTCACATTCATTGAAATAAATCCACATTCAAAGAAAATGCATCTGGCCAGTGGCAGATAATGTTTACCTTTTGACTGTTTTCAAACCATAGGCCCAATTCACACATTTTTAGGACTATGCATACATGCATGTGTTCTTTGAGTCACCTTCCTGATTGTATTAAACTACATTTCTTGTATAATACAGCACATTTTGTTAGAGTGTGGTTTAAATGTATAGTTTTGAACATTACTCCAGTAAGCAATGAAACAAAACATATGAACCAATAATGACAAAACTGCCCAATTCAGAATATTTCAACTATATAAGGCCATTCAAACTTCTGTCATTGCAATCTACCAGTATCAGTCAATCTGCACAATCTCTACAGAAGTTAAAGTCATCTGAATAATACCACATTAAAGAGATTTTTAACTAATGAAGAGGCTGCTGCTAGCAAACAACTTTATATTTTAGTGCTTTGCCTACAAATTCAGTGCCTACAGCCCTTGAAGAATAAATTGCCTATATTACAGTTAAAAAAATGGTAAGCTGGTAATATTGCAATAGGGAATGGATGGTAAACTGATAACAGGTTCAGAGTTACTAAGCATCTCATCCAAAAGAGGACATACTCTGGACTGCAGCACCACTCCCCCTTAAAGTACAATACAGTATCAGCAATCCATCTTCGTCCTGTGGATTAAAACCCAGCACCTTCTGCATCAAAAGCAAGCATGCTACCTGTAGTGCTCCTGACAATGATTTCATTTCTACAGCACCATAGGGATACCATTTTCTAAACTAAACGTTTGCACATTGTAAACAGACAGCATGAACAGCAGTAAACGTCTCTTCCCTTGAAGCTCACAATTCCGTGAAATGCACTTGAAACTCAATTCCTTGAAAAATGTACCTGAAATTCAATTCCTTGAAAAAATGCATCTTGGTAGTTGAGGTACAGAATTCAGGCTATTCTTTCCTGTAACTAAGATACAGGGTTTGAGCCTGAGCAAATAACTAACCACCTGCTGTCTCTAACTAGGGCATTTCACACATCTACCTATCGTATGTCTCAATTGCTTAGAGCAAGAAATCTGGACAAAACCTAAAATTATGGGTGATAAATGCCCCAAAATAGGGACAGATTTTAAATATTGCTCTCATGAACTTAGAAAGTTGCTAGAATAGCAGGATTTGTGTTAGCATGCATTTTTCTAAAGGATATGAAGCCTGAAACTGTCATTATTTAGTAACTTCAATCCTCAATGATTTTCCAAATCATACTATCCTCTGGATGGGTTTGTATTAGATGCTCGAAGTTACTGAACTTCGAATATGATATCATCGACACCATATCGTTGAAGTCCAGTAACATCGAACACCTAATAAAAACATCACAAGAATTAAAAAAAATAGACCTACTTGCTTTAAGAAGGGGGGCAAGCCCCCCTGCACCCCCCACATGGGGGGCTGCGCCCCCTACACCCCCCGCTACTTAAATATTCCAACTCTGAGACCGTACTATATTGAAGTAAATGGAAATCTCCCTTTCCGTTTACCTCTTCGATGTTCTGCGGTTTCGCTGTTTATGTGTCGACAATGTCAGATTCGACACTGTGAACGTTTGCGATTCTGATATAGACCCCTTCTGGTTATAGTGTGCAAAAAGGAAGAAGCTGCTTATTGCTTCCGTAGTTAACACATCTGGAGAGTAGGTGGGGGTCAGACTGTGAGCCAGATGGAGATCCTATTTGGAGCAGGATGCATGACGGCATGGACATATGGATGGATACATCTAAATCATAGCAAGTGGAATGCAATGGCAACAGTTATTTTTGCTCAGGTGCAGCTGATTTAATGAAGTTAATTTTCGGTTCAGAAGAAAACAAGCATACTTTTGCTTTAACCTATTTCTGGTTACTTGCAGTCCAGGTTCATTTAAAATTCATGATAATTTCTACAAGTTCACAGCCACTATAGGTTTAGTAAAGCTGCATTATAACTCTGACATACACCCAGAACAGGTCAGTGTTTCTTTTAGAGTATCTACTGTTAGTTTTCTGCTATTTCTTGTGGTGCATCTGCATGCAGGTTCCCGGTACTCCCCAGCTTTTTCTGTGAAAGGTTCTTCAGTGTTGCCCAAATAATCTCCACTCTTAGTCATACAATCCCTCTCTTTGAGGGGCAAACAGATCCAGTGTTATGATCTTTCAAAACTTACTTTAATCACACCTATTGTTACATACTTTTGCTATAGTACTATACATAGTATATATATATATATATATATATATATATATATATATATATATATATATATGGATCACCTTTAAAATCCTGAAAGCTCAAAATCCTGAATCTCAAAATCCTGAACACAAAATCCTGAAAGCTCAAAATCCTGAAAACTCATAATCCTGAATCTCATAATACTGAAAAACATACAGGACACCAACACAGACTATATTGCAGCTACACTACACTGCACATACACTACTATCTATCCACTTACCCTAACCCAGACCCTAACCCTAAGGTCCGTCACTATCGCACACTCACCTCACCTGTGCCCTAACCCTAACTCACTTAACCCGCCCCTAACCCCAAATTCTGTCACTATCGCACAATCACCTCACCCGCACCCTAACCCTAACTCACTTAACCCACCCCTAACCCTAACATCCATCGCACTCACCTCACCTGTGCCCTTACCTAACTCACTTAACCCGCCCCTAACCCCAAATTCTGTCACTATCGCACAATCACCTCACCCGCACCCTAACCCTAACTCACTTAACCCGCCCCTAACCCTAACATCCATCACAATCGCACACTTACCTGACCTGCTCCCTACCCGAATGTCCGCACAATCACACATCAGTGTTGGTGTCCTGTATGTTTTTCAGTATTATGAGATTCAGGATTATGAGTTTTCAGGATTTTGAGCTTTCAGGATTTTGTGTTCAGGATTTTGAGATTCAGGATTTTGAGCTTTCAGGATTTTAAAGGTGACCCATATATATATATATATATATATATATATATATATATATATATATATATATATATATATATATACACACATATATATAAATATACATATATATATATATATATATATATATATATATATATATACATATACATATATGCAGCCATTAGAGATTTACCATAATTTATGGAACATACAGCAGTTCAAAACAGCATTTATGGCACAGTGACCCACCTCCAAGAATAGAGTTACAAAACTCACCTATATAGTTTGCTTGTCACATCCCGTTGTTTGTGTAACCATTGCATGAGTGCATGTGTTTTTTCCTATTCCCAAAACTCCTTTGCTATGCACACCAAATCCTGAGGATGTTTTTGATGTAATACTTCAATCAAGGTAAACAAGAATGAACTTTCGGTTTCCTAACTTTCTGAAAAAATGGAGATAGAGGATTTGATATTCTATGGCACCATTTAGTATAGGCTTCTGAGCTTTATCAAATTGCTCCTCTAAATCATTATCTTGAGGCTGATACAAATGAAGCTTTTAACTGTTTTACTTTAAAACACTGGCGAAGCTGATGTATTACTCTGGACATGAATGGTGCTTCTTGGTCCATGAGTATTTCTTTAGGGATCCCTACCCTGGGAAAAAGTGATGCCAGCTTTTTGGCTATTGACCTAACATTTTTATAGGGCTATTGTTTCAGGGAACTTAATTGACATAGTCAGTAATCAATGCAATATATAACTCCCTATGGAAATCTACAGACTCTCTTATTCGAGTTCTACTACACTGAAAAAAAAACTGTGAACACCGGAAGAGCAAATATCAAAGCTCAAGCTTCTCCATTAAGCATGTTTTTTCAAGGTGTGTGTGTGTGTGTGGGGGGGGGACCTGACACACACCCATAGTTCTACGTACTGGCTTCAAGATCTCCATACCTCAGCGAAAAGGGAATATTCTTTCAACCTTTCAGTCTCCACATATCAGAACTTTGCAATGTTAGTCCTGAGACTTTAAATGGTTACTGAATATATTGGTAGCCATTACTAGAGCTTACCAATGACCTTAAAAGATCCATGACCTGGCCACCTGAATGGGACTTTAATAAAAAGCAGATTTATCAGTGCACTTCAGCACCCAGGGTGTGGGTCAGTCTTTTGAAATTCTATATATGTTGCACAGATTCTCAGTATCTTTAATTATACTGGTCCCCCAGAAATAAATAAACTAAACTCTAGCTTTGGTTTTTATTCAACCCAAAGTGACCTTCCAGAATATAGCAATGTCCCAGTCTGAGCACAAGTATTCTAGCAGGTTTTAGATTTAATGGCTGGTGTGATATTTCTACTTTCTTTTTGTTTTTGCTACACAGAAAGTCATTCTTCAACCCAAACTACTGGTGTGAGATAGGATGGCTATTTTCATGTTTTGCTTTTGTATGTTTCTTCCTTGCTCTGCCTAAGTTATCATCCCATTGTACTTCTTTTAAAGTTTTCATTGCTTATCTGCAAGTCTTCAAAGTCAGGTGCACTTCACTTTGCACTCCGATATGAAGTAGATGAAAGAAAGAGTGCAACCTCATCACAAATGAATACAACAACAGCTGGTTTCTTCTCCTGTTTCTCCCTTAAAAACATGAATAATAGCAACTAGGTGGGCAGTTTCAGGGAAATAATAGATTGGCCAGGGAAGTTCTGACAGCCTCTTCAACCCTAGAATGTCTATCTTTTCCTGTTACTTTCACCCAGAGGACCTTATTAAGCTTCGAAAGTAGACTGCCACTTTTTAATGAAATAATGCATAGTACACTATTTGTTTTATCTTCATAATATTTTATATAAAATATTCCCGTATTTATTAATTTTATATGTGTTGGTATACTTTATTATAATTTCAGTATTTGTCCATTAGATTTAGATGCCTTAGCATAGGCCCATTAGATCTGGATGTTTTCCTTTGCTTTTACTTTTTTACTCATTGCCATGTAGGGTATTGCTCTACTTGCCCCATTTTCTTATGCTGTGTAAGAAAACACCCCTTGCCATCCTGTATTATGAGATTAGTCTTTAATCTGGACAGAAGTCATATTACATCATTGCATGGTATGATAAAGCATTTATTATTTGAGCTATGAGTTTGGAATCTGTAATAAACTCAGCACAGAACTAACTGCTATGTTTGGCTAAGAAACTACTATTAAAATATTTTAAGTAAACTTTCTTGTCTTTCCTTTTCAGGTAGTCTAACTCATAGTGCGAGCTATACCTTCTTTGAGCTTTCTTTAATACACTCGAACAGTTATGTTGGCATAACCTATTCTCCATTTTGGGAACAGTTGGTAAATCTGAATATCACATTTTTAAGGATGTTATAGGTTCATAGGTTCATAGGTTGGAGTTAGGCTATCGGCCCTAGGGCCTATACAAGCCTAGCCATAACAATTCCCTGGCTATTTCTTCCCACACTTTACTTCCCTGTTAATTCTAATTATGCAGACATGTATTTTAGCGTTATCGCCTCACAGCAAGACGTTGTCATGTTCGATTCTCAGCTAGAGCGTCTTCTGTGTGGAGGCATGCGTGAATGGTCGTGCCTTCATTGAAGGTTGTGCGTCAGGGCTGGTAACTCAGCACGTAAAAATCTACTACCAAACATTACCAGACCGGAGTTCCGCTGTGGCGACCCCTAACTGGGATAAGCTGAAAGACACAACAAGAAGTTAATTTACATTATGCATATTCTGTCATGAGTCCAAGACATTTTTATTTAAGAAACATCAAATGCTAGACCTCTTTTGTAGAAATAAGAAGTAGGAAGTGAAGCTTTGCAGAGTTGGTAAACTTTTCTTGAAACAAAAAATTGGTTTTGAGGTAAGAAACCACAATGTTGGTCCCCAAAAGCACAAAGTTGCACCCCAATACATAAACATATAAAACCACAGATAAAAATTGCCAGAAAACAGATTTTTTACACAGCTTGCTCACATATGCATTTGCATATAAAAATCCCCTGACAAACAGTGGCAGTCCTAGAAAATGATTTTTCCTTGCTAAAAACAAAATGTTTTCCTCCGGAAAACAAAGTAGTGGAATTGTTTCCCCTTAGGCTACTGCAGCAGTTATCTAGAATTTCCAGTGTTATGCTAAGTTTTCTTACACAGCTATCCTTCCTCTTCGCATCATTGTTTTACAATTATGTTCCGCATTTAATATTATCAGTATATTTTCTAACATTATTAAAATTAGCCTTCAGAAATTCATACAGTTCATATGAGACTTTTAAGGATTTAAAATGCAGTAACCTAAATATCATGTCAAAGTGAGTCAATGTTCCACGAAGTTCTAAGCCTGTAATATTGTGAGTCAAACTTACTGCATTTATTATTTTCATAAGCAAGGCAATTAATTATTTTATAGATGTCAATGTCAGTACATCCAGAAATTTTGATTAGTGCTTCTTGATATTTTAGAACATTTAATTTCAGAATAATTAAAATCATCAAGTAATACAGTGAAGTTTGCTTATTATTCCTGATATAGTTTCTGCAAAAGTTACATGTTGTTCGGTGTTCATGTTTTGTGATTTAACACAATTATTTGCATAGTTTTGTAATAGTGTATACATTTGCCAGTGTTTCTTCTATGTCATATTTCGATTTTGGCCTTTGGTAAATTTATTTGCAAGCAAATGGTATAATGCTCTCACCTGAGCATACAGCTGGTGTAACACTATAGTCTCGGTGATAATTATGTTTATTGTTAATTCTTACAAGTAATTCACTCTTTTGCAGTTTATTACCTAAGGTATTGCCTTAAGTGTAATAAGCATTTGCAGGTTTAATAAGTTCTACATTACAGGATATAATGTTGCTCTCAGAACTAGTACCGCTAAAAAGTGTACACATGAGGCCTAATTTTGTTTGCTAATAATATGTCACCTTTATAGCTTAAATGAAGCCTGCCATTACAGAAAAATGTAGTATCTGTTTCAAACTCTTCCCACATTTGTATTATTCCCGTGCCTGTGTTTAGCAAAAATCATATAAACATTTACTGATGAAAATTGCTTTAGTAAAAGCATAATATTTTAGCCTGGGAGAAAGCAGAATATCTCTAAATTTCAGTTTTGTTTTGTTTTTGACAAGGATTTAGATATTCTAACAAAATATGCCAATCTGCTTTGGCAGGAGATTAAGACAAGCAAAAGAAACAATAGTACACACAATAAACTCTGAAAAGAATAAACTCGGCATTAGATTGTACTATTCATTGCTGATACATCTGGAAACCACACTGATTTTAGTTTAATATCTTCAACAATATGGGGTTTGCTTTTATCGTTGTAATGCCAACATAATTTTTTAAAATTTCATTAGTGTAACAAATAGTAATGATAAAAATCTGTTTGATTTGTTATGCCTGCAGTAAGCTGTTTGTCCTTCTACTGGTTAGAATAAATTTATTTTTTTTTTATTTAGTACAGGAAATTGGCTCCATACTGCTATATACAATGACATATTTATGAAAGTATAGAAGTGAAATGATGTATACACGTCCCTTTCACTGCAGAAAATCTGCGTTCTTCTTAGTTCTTGGATAAAGCTGTTGTCCAGCATTCTGCTATGTAGCTATTCTTTCCATTATGTCCTGTTTCATCATATATGTGCAGCAGCAATTTTATCAAGTTAATATATTTCCTTATTGACGTTTCAATTTATAGTTCATTAAAGTTGAAGTTGTTTTTAAATCAACCAGGATATGTTGTTTGCTCTGCAGACTGGAATGATTGTTACTTCTGACCAGCTTCTTACAGCTCATAAAATAAATGCGAGCGGTTCAAGTATTTACTTTCTTTTTATGTAGCATTAAGCTAGACTGAGACAGGGACCTGTTTGCGGATAATGTGTTTTAGATCTCTCACATTAAATGCAATGTAATGTAATACATGCATTAGATCATATTTTTAAGTGTGAGAGGCTAAGCTTTCATGACATTTTAAAATGTGTCACTTCTACAACCCATGACAAATGTAATGCTCACTAAAGATGAGGCTGTAAAGGACCACAGCATATCTTCATAGCTGCCTTTATTTTATCCTTGCTATGACATTTCCTTAAACCAAATGCTCTCTTTTAATTCCCTTTGCCTACCAGTGAAAGTGAAGCAGGATTTGGATCTGTCAGAGTGATCATTTGGTGAGATCCATCACAGCTATTGTTGGTATTAGGTAGACGTTTCTTTACAGACCGCTATTGCCAGCAGCAACAAAGTTGATAGATTGCACTTAGGTACTTTGACATTTAATCTCCAAAATATTTAGACTTAGAAGACTTTGTGGTCACAGAGTTTCCTTTTTTGGGATGGGAATGTTGAACTAATAGCTTCTGTCTTTCATCTAAATGCAAATGAGAATTATAGAGACATTTTATTTCAAAGATATAGTAGCAGTAATTACAGTATATGTTGAAACATACTTTCTTATTTAAGTAGTTCTTCAGAAGAAGCAACGGTTATTAAAATTGTTTCCACATAATACAGTATAGGGAGTAAATTATTATGACATTTTTAGAAGTGGGGAGGATTGTATATAATAAAAGACAATGAGAATGAGGGCACGTTACGCGTTGTCACCATTTCAGCTTAAGACGTCATGCATGAGCATATTTCATATCACAGCAAATGGGTTAACAGTTTCACTGTTACTGAATATAAAAAATGCCAGTTTTAACTCTGTTAGTCTGACTTCAGAATGTGGTCATGTGTTTCAGCTTTAAACAAATTGCACAAGTGGGATACACACGTCACTTCTGCACACCTCTCTCTGCGCAAATGGATGACCTTCACCATTTTCTTTCTTGTCTCTCCATCACGCTCGACAGTCAATGTCATAAATAGATTAACTGATGTGATCGTTATGTACACTCTGGATAACATTAACAAATAAATAACATGACTTTTTATGTCTTTTGCACACCATACTTCTAGGTCAGAATTCAACTACGGTACAACAGGCTCAAAAACTGCAGATTTTTTGAATGAGCCTAAAAAGAGGATTCATTCTGATACATGCTGCAGGCTCTATAGTTTATTACTTATTGTTTTGTATTTTATCCTTTTTTTCCCTGTGCCTGTTGGCCAATGAAGGTCATTTGCCAGAGCTAACTGGAGGCGTCATTTAGGCAGACGTGAGGTTTGCTTGTGTCCTAGCCAGTATCCCAACAATGGGAGCATCTCTTACTTGCTATAACCCCTTCACTGTTTAGAGTGATATGTGACCCATATCACCATGGAAGTTGCAACATCTTCCCTCTGCATGTATTTGCTCACATGCCATTCCCCAGTAAAGGCTACCACCATTCAAAAGCTTGATGTGCCACACATACATGCCAGCTAGATCAAGGGTTCAACTTCTTCCCACCAAAGGACTGCTACAACCTACAACCAGCACCAGAACCCTACCCCCCCCCCCCGATGGGCATGTCGATTCTCCATACCTAAAACAGAACAAATGGTTACAACATACTAAAAACTTTAATAACAAAAGATAAGCAGTATATCCTAACATTCTCAATGTTGCTTCATCAGGTCTAAATACATATAAAACATGTATTTGATTTATAACACATAACACTGATCATGTAGTATTTTTCTTTAGCTATATTGGTTGAAACCATTTTGATTCATTTATAAAACAGGTCTTATATTGTGGCAGCAGCACATACTTTATATGGTGCCCTATACAGGAAGAGTTATATAGATCATCTGCTTTTGGCATCTACTGTAGTGTGCAGTATCCTCAATATATGAAAACACAGATCACAGACTGCATGCTGTGGTAGGGCTATAGTAGGGCTAGCCACTTGTTGTTGCAAAATACCATTGTAGGTGATTCCTTTCATGTTCACTAATATCATCAAATGGGCATGGGTATTTGCTGGTGACCTATGCCAGGGACCCATGCTAATGGTGGGAGGGGTTTATGTGCCTCTATTGGCCAGTGTGTATCTGCCATAAAGCCCAGAAGCCCTGGGTCAGTAAGCCACTGGCTGGCCAGTGTCCAGTTACCTAGCTTGCATTACCTGGATTAGCTCTGTTGAGCGAAAGCTGGTCATAAACCAATCATGCTGCCAAACCAAGAATTGCTGCACTCAATGTAGGTTCATTGACAGCATGGAACTTGTAAGTAGATGACATGATGGTAAGGAGAACGCTGGACATTCTTTGTATTAAAGAGACATGATGGAAGGGAAGTGCAGCAAAGCCACTTATTTATTTATTTATCTATTTATTTGTCTTTGTTTACCAGGAAAGTCCTGCTGGGTAATGCCTATCTTAAATGGAGGCCTAGGGAGAAAATCTGCATTTACTTACATTGCATTATGCTAAGTTCCAGTTAAACTCAGAGCAGTTACATTTCTATTTATATTTATAAACAAACAGTTCATAGGTAGGTTCATAAGTAGGTACTAGACTATCAGCCCAAGGGCCTACGTAAGCCTAGCCAACAAGGTTCCCTGGCTTACACCACCAGGAAAGTTAACTTCATGTGCCCTTGTTGAGCACAGCCACAGAAGTGATCCCTGGGGTGTATTTCCTATTTCCCATCCACTCATCAAGATTTTTCTTGAAGAATGCTAATGAGGAACTTCGCTTGACATAGATGGGTAGCTTGTTCCAGAGTATAGGAAGTCTCTGGGACAGGAATCTATCTCTCCAGCATATCCTGTTTATTGTGGTGACAAGGTTTAGGTCCCTAGAGCATGTAGCTAGGAGGGATTGAGATTTGTTTAGGTGTAGCATGTCCTACAGCTCTGGGCTTAACATAGCTTTATATGTTAGGCAGAGATCTCCTCAGAGTAGGCGATATGCTACAGAGTAAAGCTAGAGTTTTTTGAGACGGTCAGTGTAGGGCATCTGTTTGAGGCCAGTAATCCTCTTTGTGAGGTACGTCTGTGGCCTTCCCAGCTGCTGCAGATGTCTTGTGAGATACATACCAAAAGGGGCATTTTACTCTATAATGGGTCTAATGAGTGCAGAGTAGAGGGGAACAATGATCTCTTTATTCCTGGATGAGAACCCTTTTGTGATGAGGTGTGCCACATACAAGGATTTCCTAACTACTGTAGCGATGTGATTATCAAAGGAGAGACAACTGTCCACCTGATTCACAAGGTCTCTTATTACACATTTAGCATTAAGTAGACTGCTGTTTGTGGTAGTTCATGGGTACAGAGTTTTTACCAAAGGGGATGACAATGCAGTTTTTGGCATTGAGTTTGAGGCCATACCTCTGATACCAGGCATCTGTCTCAGTGAGGCCCTTCTGTAGGATGTCCACATCATTTGGGGACTCGACTATGGCTCCTAGTTTGCAGTCATCGGTGAACTTCATTAGTCAGAGGCCTTCTGTGTTAGCCTGTACTTCAGAAAAGTAGATACCAAACAGGAGAGGTCCCAGGACTGAACCCTGAGGTACTCCACTTATCACTGGTTTGAAGTCAGATTTAGTGGCTGGAACTTTTACGGTGTGGGTTCTGTCAGTGAGCCAGTTGGCAACCCATCTTGTGATGTAGGGATTTATACCTAGTTTAGTGAGTTTAGCTATAATTCCAGAATGGGGAATGGTGTCAAAAGTCTTGGCGAGGTCAAGATAGAATGTGTGAACCACCTTACCCTCATCTACGGCTTTGGTGACTTCCTCAAAGAAGTTGATCAGGTTCAGAAGGCATGATCTGCCTTTCTCAAACGTGAATTGGGTGGGGTCCAGAGTTTGGTGGTTACCAATGTCTTTGTTTATGAGTTCCATGATGATATGTTCCATGGGCTTGCAAACCAGGCTCATCAGGCTAATAGGGCGATAGTTCCCAGGATCAGTGGTGGCTCCCCCTTTGTGGAGTGAGATAACTGTTGCTGTGCACCATTCAGTGGGCATAAAGCCTGATGGAGACTATGACTGAACATGGTGCTTAGGTGGGGGGCCAGTTCATTCTGAAGTTCATGTAAAATGCAGCATGGGATGTTGTCCGGTCCCATGGATGCTGTGTTTTCGGTTTTAAAGAGTTCAGCTTTTACCTGCATAGATGTGATTACAGGGACTCTGCATTCTTCCTGTATAGATATGGGCCCTTTAGGGGGTGAGAGGGGGGTAAAGTTAGCACTGAACCTATCTTCCAGGATGTTGGCAATATCAGTTGGTTCTGTAATTTTCATGCCATTGTGCTGTAACTCAGAGCAGATCTGGGTGTTGCTGTTGAGATTCTTGACATAGCTGTAGAATGCATTGTGGTTGCCCTTAGAATCAGTGGTGATTTTGTTTTCATAGCTAATTTTGGAGGATCTTATAAGGGATCTCAGCTACTTACTTAGGCTGACCAGGGAGCTCCTCCACTCATGGGATTTTACTCTCTTTTGCAACAGTTTCTTCCTTCTGTTGTAGAGTTTGTTTATGGCAGAGGACCACCAGATTGGCTTCCTTTTTTTGGAGGATAGCATCTTGGTTCTGTTTGGGATAGCATGATCCATGCACTCGTTTAAGTGCTTATAAAGTGCATTTGTAAAGGATTTAGCAGTCATAACTGTATTGTCCATCTGCATGGGTGTCATGAAGTTCACCACTTTTGTCTTAAGAAGCATGAAGTTGGCTTTGGAGAACTTTTTACCGTAGTTACCTTAATGGTGGGTGGGGGTGCGATCTGGATATCTAGGGTGATTAGCTTATGGTCAGATCTGACCAATAAGGAGTTGACTTCAGGTGTGGAAAACCAGTCACTCATGTTGGTAATGACTAGGTCTGGGATATTGTTGCACCTGGTGGGGGTGTGGATAAGTTGATCCAGGGCATTGGAATTTATGAATTCCAGAAAGCATTGAGCAAAGGAGTTGGTACATGAGTAGTTTTCCCAGTTAATGGTGGGGTAGTTGAAATCGCTCATTATTAGGGTGTTTGGTTGAATCATAATATTTTCCAGTATATCAACAAAAGAGGAGTGGGAATCCTGGGGCATGGTGGGGGATCTGCAGCAAGCTACAATTTCTATTGCAGTTTTGCCCAGAGTTAGCTGCACTTGGATAACTTCGGATGCATTATGCTGTGCATCTAGCCTGGAGTTGTGGATATCCTTAATGAATATGAACACACCACCACCTTTGGTGTTCTGGTCCAGGTTAGATGGCCAAAATGTGTGGTATGAGTTATATCCTGGTAATGCAGAGGTGCTCTCTAGAGCCTTGAACCAGGTCTCAGTTACTGCACAGATATCAGTGTTCTCCATTTTAAGGAGTGCCTCGAGTGAGTGCATTTTGAGATTTAGACTTCTAGCATTGAGTAGCATTACCCTCAGTTTTTGCTTGGCTGTTCATGGTACAGTGGTGAATTTGTCATTTGAATCTTCCTTAGAAAAGGCATTATAGGGGCGGCAAGACCCTTAGCCAGTATCTGGAATCCCAGGGGAGACAGGTGCAGGTCATCTCTGGTAAAGTATTGTGGTCTGTCGACCATGTCAACCCAAGCAGACAGATACTGGATCCCCTTAGAATGACACCAGAAGCTTAGCTAATTGTTGAAGTCAATCATTTTGTCCTTGTACTGCGGTATCATTCTGCTACTCAGGGCTAGGGTCATACCTGCCTGGGCTACAAGATCGGAGAGCTCTTCCATGTCTCTTTTCATGTAGTCCAGGGAGGTACATCTCAGGTCATTCACACCAACATGGACAATGACATAGTCATATCTGTACTTGTTGTGGAGTGACCTCAGTGCATGGGTTATGTAGCCGATCCTGGCACCCGACAGGCAGCTGACAGTAACCTTCTCCTTATTTAGCCTGGTGAGTAGGACATCAGTGTGCCTGACTATAGAGCCTTCTATGACTATTGTGTCGGGTATGTTGTTTTGCTTTATAGGCTGTGGTTTATTGGCACACTGAGTCTGTGGGCTATGTGTCATTTGGGTTGTGTTGGGGGGTAGACATTGCTTGTGTTGCTGCTTTAGAGGTCTCTGTTGCTTGAGCAGATTATTATTGAGAGCCTCCACAAATGTTTTTGTGTTTCTATGTGTGGATTTTGGTGGTGTAGGTTTAGTGGGATTATATGATGAGTGTGGTGTGGTGCAAGTGTTTACCTTCTCCTCTTGACTGTCAAGTTCAGTCTTGGTTGGAGAGAGCTTTACCTCCAGTTTTGCTAGATAAGTGCATCTCTCACAGGTTGTGGTGTTGGTGGTAGGAGGAGATTGTTGTCTGGGTACATGAGGCAATTGCTACATTGTACCAAGATGCCCAGATTCATCAGATGGAGAGAACACTGGGAGCTGACCCTTGGACATGCCTGACTAAAAAAAAACTACTCTCCTCTAGACAAGTGAGGAAAGTGAATGCAAGAGCTGTTTTCTCTAAGCAAGTGAGGAAAGTAAGTACAAAAACTGTTTTCCTCTAGGTAAAGAGGAAGGTTGAGTGCAGTAGTAATTTGTAGCTTATTTAGTGCTAACAAGGTCTGAACAAGTGCACAAATAAGCAAATTCAAGTGCTAAAACTAAGAATCAAAGATTTTACAGAGGTGGAAGTTACAAAACAGAAACCCCAAGTGCAAATTAGTGGATAGCACAAGCAGAGGTTCTGCATAAAAATTGTTTTGTCATTTTAGTGAGAGTCTGAGTGTATTCTGTGTAAGGAGAGTATTTAAAGAGTATCGTACTATGAATACAAAGTCTCAACCTTGAGATGAGGATGTGCAGGACCAGGAATAATTAAGATGGTGTTTAAACAGTGGCTGCAAATTTTTTAGTTTGTTGGAGAGTTTTGTCTGTGTGGGGATACTGTTCCAGAGCTTAGCAGTGCAATGGGAGTAGAGTGAGTCTGTTGCAACATTATTTGATTTATTTGTAAGTAATAAGAATTTCTTACTAGAGTGAATGTCTCTTGCAGGGCAGTAGCTCAGTAATAAGTTATGTAGTGTAGGGCATTTTTATGGATAATACATGAGTTTGTGTGCTGTAGGTAATTAGGAATATTTTAGGTATTTGTGTAATTAAAGCCAGTTTAATTTCTTTAAGTTATTACAATGGTGGGTCCTATGAGGAGATTGGTGGCAAATTTAGCTATTTTATTGTAGCAGGAGGCAAGTTTCTTTCTTTGAGTATCGTTTATATTTGTTAGGATAGGAGTGGTGTATAAGAGAGCCAGCAATAAGAAGGTTGTAAGGTTTTATTGCAGTATCTGTAAGGAATCTATTGATCCTATAAAGAAAACTTAGTTTCTGTTGTGTAGATTTAATGGTGTGCAGTATATGCTGGCCATATTTGACATTGTCATCTATTATAATACCTAGAAGTTTACTGTGAGTTACAGTTTCAATGACAGTGCTATTTGCTGACTTTATGGTAAAAATTTGCTTTTGATTTTTTTTAATTTTTGGAGTAAAAAGCATTAACTTTGTTTTCTTGGGGTTGAGTAGTAGGTTTGATTCTTTCTGCCAGGTTTCTACAGAGAAGAAAGATTTTTGGGTAATGACTTGGAGCTTATTCATTGTTGAGGCTGCACATATTACATTGCTTTATCTGCATACTGAACTAAACTATCATGGTGACTGGTGGTGTGGAGGTTATTAATAAATATATTAAATAGGAGAGGACTCAGGATAGAGCCCTGAGAGACACACGTAGTAACTGGTTGAAAGGATGAGTAGGTTTCTTAGCATTTAATGGTTTGTTGGCTTCTGAATAGTTAAGTAAGAAACCACAGCAAAGAATATTGTGAAACTCCTATTCAGGAGAGTTAAATGAGCAGTTGCTGGTGCAAAACAGTATCAAATGTCTTTGACAAGTCTAAGAACATGGTGGACATAAGCAGACCATTGTTTCTATGTTGGTTTATTATACTGGTAAACTGTAGTAGAGCAGCAGTGATGCTGTGCTGGGGCCTAAAGCCATGTTGTGTTTCTGAGACCAGTTTATTTGAGGTTAGGTATTGCATCAACTGCATATGGATGCATTTCTCTAATATTTTGGAGAAGAGGGACAGAATTGCTATTGGTCTGTAGTTATTAAACTCTGTAGATGTGGTCCCTTTGTGAAGTGGTATGATGGATTTTTTTCTACAGTAATGGGATGTATTTTTCTGCTATGGACCTATTATTTAGTATGGATACAGGGAAGGCTATGACTTCTGTGGCCATTTTTAAGTAGTCTGATGGCAGTTGGGCTACAGCTACAGATGCAGTTTTTAGTTGAAGGATCAACTTCCTTATGAGTGAGGTAGGTACTGAAATAAAACTGAAGAGCTGTGGGTGGTTTTGATTAGAATGGGAAGAGAGAAGGGGGATAGATGTATTAGTGTCTAAGGGGGATAATATTGATTATATAAAATAATTAAACTGTGTGGGGATAGAGTCTATCATATTGCCTGGTTTTGGAGAGGGAGGGGTGGTCTTGCCAGGGTAGAGTAGTTTATTTAGTGATTACCAAAAAAGTTGTGGTTTGTTTTTATGTTTGTCTTACAGGCTGGTATAGTATCTTCGCTTATCCTGTCTGTCATGGAGTTTTGCAAGTTGTCTTTGATATCTAAATTGCTGGAAGGCATTTCTGAGTTCTATTTTTATACCAATTTTCCCAGGCTTCATCTTCTTCTTGGTATAATTTTTTTTGTTTCTTTTGTCAGCCACAGTGCAGGGTTAGACTTTAGTCTTTTATTATGTACTGGTGCTAGATTATTTAAGGTCTGTAAGAATATGTTCTTAAAGTGTTTTACAACAGTATTTAGTGGCATTGTTCTAAGTACTTTCCAGTTATATAGTTTTAGTGTTTCACTGAAAACATCTTTGTTGAAATTGTTGCATTTCATATTTGGTTATGGATAAAATGTTTGTCTAGGTTATGGTGAGTTCTATTAGGATATGTTGGTATGTGGTCACATGCTATCTGAGAGGCAGCCTACTTTTGTCAGTTTGTCTGGTTTGTTTGTAAAAATCCAATCTAAAACTGAGTGTCTCCCTGAAGTTTTATTGATTTTAGTAGGTGTGGTTATTACTTGTTCAACACATTTTTGGATTCAGCGAGTGTAGTGGAATTTATGAGTTGCCAGTCTATATTTAAGTCTGAAATTATTACACTTTCAAGGTTAATTTGTTGGGATAGCCAATACAGGATGCTTTCAGCAGTAGCAATGTTATTCCCATGGTGGTATATATATATATATATATATATATATATATATATAGTGTGTGTGTGTGTGTGTGTGTGTGTGTGTGTGTGTGTGTGTGTGTGTGTGTGTGTGTGTATATATAAATATATATATATATATATATATATATATATATATATACAGATATATATATATATATATATATATATATATATATATATATTATATATATATATATATGTATATATATATATATATATATATATATATATATATATATAAAAATGGTATAATTACCATATATATATATATATATATATATATATATATATATATATTATGGTATAAATACCAGTATATATATTGGTATAATTTTTTTGTTTCTTTTGTCAGCCACAGTGCAGTGCAATATATATATATATATATATATATATATATATATATATATATATATATATATATATATATATATATATTGGTATTATTAGAGACTCTGTCTTTGCAAACTCTGTAAGTAGATCCTGGAACTCTCTTCCAGCTGATATTACCTTACTTTCCACCTTAGGTCAATTTAAAACTAGACTCAAACAACATTTGTCACTTAACTGGCTATGTCAATGTATCAAGCCTGGCTAACTCTCTCTAGAATGTGTAAAAATCTGTTAACCACTTACTGTGTAATTTAATTTAATCCTGACTTACGCTCGGGATTAACTCTAACCTGTGGAACTTGTTTAACTTGCTTACTTATGTAATCTCTGTAAATAGTCTGTTTGTAATATGTAATGCTGGTATTATGTAATGCTGTATCTGCTTACCCTTGGAGCTTTTCTCCCTGGGCCTCCGCTGAAAATGGACATGCATCCAGTCGGACTATCCCGGTCAACAACTGTAAAATAAAACAAAATAAAACATATAATATATATATATATATATATATATATATATATATATATAGAGAGAGAGAGAGAGAGAGAGACTTCTCCTCCTGTTGATTTTTAGGAATGTTATTAAAGGTTCATCATTGTTAAATGTCGGTATTTCCTGTGAAAGTATGGTGATGGTTAGGGAGTTTTTATAAATGATTCCTACACCACCTGCACACTTGTTTTGTCTGTCATTTCTGAGTATATTGTATTTGTGGGTGATTTCATTATCCTTTATTTCTTTTTAACAAGGTTTCAGTAGCTATGACTACATCAGGAGTGTATGTGGCAAGGTATGCATGTATTTCATGGATTTTATTGCACATACGTCTTAGGTTCATGTTTAGTAAGGTGAGTTTGGGTTCTGTTTTTTGCTGAGATGTATTAGGTGACTGGTTTATTTTGGGATTGAAAGTGATGGTTTTATAAACAGTGGGACCTGTGTTATGATGAATATCTCTGCTAATTTTTTCAACCAATGTTCTACAGGGGGAAGAGTGTCGCCAGTTATATTTTGGTCTTGGTTTGGTATTTGATTGTACATTTGAATACTTCGCTTTGATATATTTATAGATAAATAAATCAGATATGGTTTGTTTGTAGAGGTAAGGTGTTATGGAGGAAGGCAACAAGACTTGCACTGGGATCCAGAGTCTACTACTCAGAAGGACAAACTAGAAATGGTATAGGAATTGTGGTGTGGGAGTGATTTCCAAAGACAGCAAGAGATGGCATCAGAATTAGTGACAGACTCATGGCAATCAGACTCCAGCCTAATAATCAGTGGCGGCTGGTGACTTCAAATTAAAGGGGGCTGCGGGAGACAGCTGAATGGGTGTGACCAACTAGAAAGGGGTGGAGCTATGCTCAAAACCACAACAACTGGAACTTTAATTAAATACGCTGTCCTGGGTGCCAAACCATCATTATGAGAGTCCAATGAAGACAAAATAAACTGTAGAAGAAAAAAATATTGCAATGTATTGGCTACATGACAGCTTACTTAATATCTAGATGGAAACTAAAAGGTTGTGATGCATGAAAAAATAAATTACTTTTTAAATACATTACTGGAATACCAGTCAAACTCAAGTATAACAAAACAAGAAGCACTCAACTCAAACCACGTCTCCTTGCACTGCAGTTGTAATTATAATTTATATTCAGCTTTATAAAAGTACCAAGTAACATGCTGAAAGTAGAAATCTCTGTGAAACCCTCACTTGTAAAAATATTTCTTATCCAAAAAAGACCTGCTGCCTAACAACAACTATCTACTTGTTTCATGGGGAAAACATGATCCAAGTAAAAATGAACAGCAAATAAGAAACAAGCTCAAGATAAATTGCTTAAAGGATTACTGCACAGGTTACAGAGCACACATGAGAGACTGGCATTCTCTTTAGTTTGGTAAAGCCTGCAAAGATGACTGCAAGTCTCCAACAAATGTAATGAGCTTCTGAAAATACTGTAGTCCTGTCCTTTGTTACAAATACTGGTCATATGAATTTCAATACCTAAGGCTTACACGTTATCTAGTTATGTAAATATTCTCTGCATGGCAACAACAAAAAGGTTTTCAATGTTAGTAATTTGTTAACATTATGCTTATTAAAGTTTACTTGCATCTTACAATCTCTGACAAGCTTACCTGATGGTCATTAAAGCATTGATACTTAAATACAGAGCAACAGGGCACTGCAACAGCATGCATTTTCTGAATAATAAGAAGCATAAATCAAAAGTATAAAAATATGACAGAAAACCAGAACATTCTGCAAAATCAAGGACAGATGAAAAGCCACTGTCATACTTGTGTCTACCTTGGATGGGGGAATACTCTCCACACTTATACTGCATAACTGCTCCTTGCCTTGCTTGGACACATCCAGAGTCACTACATGGGGGGAGTGAGATGCAACAAGTATGTCACAATTTTAAATGTTTCTAGCTGACGGTGATGGCTCTGGCACTCATACCTCTCAATCTGAGAGCAAGAAACCTGGACAAAGCCATACACAGAAGTGGGACAAAGGCCCAAAAGTAAGGATAATTTTTAAATATTGCTCTTATAAACTTAGAAAGATAATAAAATAGTAGTAGGTCTTGCATTAGTATGAATTTTTTGAAAGGTATGTAATCTGAAACTCGAATGTCTGCCATTATTTTCTAACTTCAATATTTAATGATTTGCCACAAATTTGCAGGAAAAACAAAATTTTATGAAAAGTGGACCAAAAATGTGATGCAAAAATATAAAATTGCCACACAATACAGCTGGGAACCTGTCAAAGAATGGACACCTTTTTAATATTAGTACTGTTAACTTGAGCAGCTGACAAAATAAGAGAATCTGCATGCATTTCTGAAATGAAAGAAAGGAAATTTAAGTAGAGTGGAGAAATAGTGGAAGGGCCTTGGGATGTTTGCAGATAGAGGTTATCCAGACTACTTGGTGAATAATCTCATCCATGAAATACTTAGTAAAAGGGATTCTGCATACACACCATTATTTGGGAATAAGGAGGCTGTGGTTTTAACGCTATGATTCCCAACACACAAACCCAAGAGAACCAGAGTCAGTTCATTTATACTTACTCAGAGAATTCAAGGGAGATAGAAAATACAATTATGAAGTTTTGGTTTGTATTACAAACCAATGATGAATTTAACAATTTGATTTCCAAGAAACCATCCTTTGTTAGAAAAAGAGGCCGTAATTTAAAAGAAGTTTTCGAACAAAACATAGCACTACTTGTACGACCACCAAACAAAGGAATGGTACTTTTAAATGTGGCATGTGCAAACAATGCTCTTTTATAATCAACAACAGTCAGTTATATTTAAAAGCACGCAGTGTCAATTTGAAACCACATGGTCATCACACTTGCAACACGAAAGGAGTAGTATACATTGGGTGTTGCTTGACCTGGTGCTTTTACATAGGAAAACTGAAAGGGAGTTTAGAAAGCGATATATGAACATATCTATGATATAGACAAAAAGAAAGATAGTAACGCATTCTATAAACACTCCCTCAGTTGTCCCAATTTTAAGTTAACTTTCATGGTGCTTGAACAAGTCCATCCCAGCAATAGAGGGGGGGACTGGGAGTCCACCTTGGAAGTCAGGGAATTAATCTGGCAGCTGAGGCTTGATGCTGGCAGCATGCCTGGCATGAACGAGACGTTAAGCATAGGACCAGTTCTCAGGCTCAGACGAGCTAGATTATAGTCTGTATTTTTTATAATATTTTTTATAATGTTTTTTTAGTACTTGCTGTTAGTATATTTATGCTTTACCAACAGTTCTTATTACATTTTCCAAGCATAGTTGTGCTCTTTTTACATGTAAACAGTACTTATTTACTTGCTTATAGCTTGTTGATACATATTTATGTTTTGGTATTTCTTTTTATATACAAGTTGTAGTCTTGGATGTTTTTAATGCAGATAGGGAATATTTATCAGAAAATGTATAATTTGCACACTACATGATCTTTTTACTTTATTTTGTATAGTGTATATACTATCAGGAGTGTTAGAATGTGTTACACTGAACACTATGTGTTTTTAAAGAGCTTTATCAAGACTGAATTTTTCATCATCTTGAAATGCTTTCTAATTACTTTTTAATTGCTTTCCAAGTACCAATTAAATTCAGCATGTGACTCAGCTATTTAAGCACTGTTTTTCCAGTTTGCTTTGTTTGCTCTGACTTGAAAAAGCCTGGAATTGTCCAGGCGAAAGCGCTTGTCATCAAGTTGTTCTGTGAAGGATTCGTGTTGGTATTAAACCTGCTTGTTACCATTACCTTGCTGCAGTTGAATTATTGTCTCCACGGGTGTGTTCTGGATTTTTTTCTTGGTTGGTCTACATTTGTTCGTGAAGTTTTTCTAACTTGCTTACTTATGTAATCTCTGTAAATAGTCTGTTTGTAATATGTAATGCTGGTATTATGTAATGCTGTATCTGCTTACCCTTGGAGCTTTTCTCCCTGGGCCTCCGCTGAAAATGGACATGCATCCAGTCGGACTATCCCGGTCAACAACTGTAAAATAAAACAAAATAAAACATATAATATATATATATATATATATATATATATATATATATATATATAGAGAGAGAGAGAGAGAGAGAGAGACTTCTCCTCCTGTTGATTTTTAGGAATGTTATTAAAGGTTCATCATTGTTAAATGTCGGTATTTCCTGTGAAAGTATGGTGATGGTTAGGGAGTTTTTATAAATGATTCCTACACCACCTGCACACTTGTTTTGTCTGTCATTTCTGAGTATATTGTATTTGTGGGTGATTTCATTATCCTTTATTTCTTTTTAACAAGGTTTCAGTAGCTATGACTACATCAGGAGTGTATGTGGCAAGGTATGCATGTATTTCATGGATTTTATTGCACATACGTCTTAGGTTCATGTTTAGTAAGGTGAGTTTGGGTTCTGTTTTTTGCTGAGATGTATTAGGTGACTGGTTTATTTTGGGATTGAAAGTGATGGTTTTATAAACAGTGGGACCTGTGTTATGATGAATATCTCTGCTAATTTTTTCAACCAATGTTCTACAGGGGGAAGAGTGTCGCCAGTTATATTTTGGTCTTGGTTTGGTATTTGATTGTACATTTGAATACTTCGCTTTGATATATTTATAGATAAATAAATCAGATATGGTTTGTTTGTAGAGGTAAGGTGTTATGGAGGAAGGCAACAAGACTTGCACTGGGATCCAGAGTCTACTACTCAGAAGGACAAACTAGAAATGGTATAGGAATTGTGGTGTGGGAGTGATTTCCAAAGACAGCAAGAGATGGCATCAGAATTAGTGACAGACTCATGGCAATCAGACTCCAGCCTAATAATCAGTGGCGGCTGGTGACTTCAAATTAAAGGGGGGCTGCGGGAGACAGCTGAATGGGGTGTGACCAACTAGAAAGGGGTGGAGCTATGCTCAAAACCACAACAACTGGAACTTTAATTAAATACGCTGTCCTGGGTGCCAAACCATCATTATGAGAGTCCAATGAAGACAAAATAAACTGTAGAAGAAAAAAATATTGCAATGTATTGGCTACATGACAGCTTACTTAATATCTAGATGGAAACTAAAAGGTTGTGATGCATGAAAAAATAAATTACTTTTTAAATACATTACTGGAATACCAGTCAAACTCAAGTATAACAAAACAAGAAGCACTCAACTCAAACCACGTCTCCTTGCACTGCAGTTGTAATTATAATTTATATTCAGCTTTATAAAAGTACCAAGTAACATGCTGAAAGTAGAAATCTCTGTGAAACCCTCACTTGTAAAAATGTTTCTTATCCAAAAAAGACCTGCTGCCTGACAACAACTATCTACTTGTTTCATGGGGAAGACATGATCAAAGTAAAAAATGAACAGCAAATAAGAAACAAGCTCAAGATAAATTGCTTAAAGGATTACTGCACAGATTATGGACCACACATGAGAGACTGGCATTCTCTTTAGTTTACGGGTAAAGCCTGCAAAGATGACTGCAAGTCTCCAACAAATGTAATGAGCTTCTGAAAATACTGTAGTCCTGTCCTTTGTTACAAATACTGGTCATATGAATTTCAATACCTAAGGCTTACACGTTATCTAGTTATGTAAATATTCTCTGCATGGCAACAACAAAAAGGTTTTCAATGTTAGTAATTTGTTAACATTATGCTTATTAAAGTTTACTTGCATCTTACAATCTCTGACAAGCTTACCTGATGGTCATTAAAGCATTGATACTTAAATACAGAGCAACAGGGCACTGCAACAGCATGCATTTTCTGAATAATAAGAAGCATAAATCAAAAGTATAAAAATATGACAGAAAACCAGAACATTCTGCAAAATCAAGGACAGATGAAAAGCCACTGTCATACTTGTGTCTACCTTGGATGGGGGAATACTCTCCACACTTATACTGCATAACTGCTCCTTGCCTTGCTTGGACACATCCAGAGTCACTACATGGGGGGAGTGAGATGCAACAAGTATGTCACAATTTTAAATGTTTCTAGCTGACGGTGATGGCTCTGGCACTCATACCTCTCAATCTGAGAGCAAGAAACCTGGACAAAGCCATACACAGAAGTGGGACAAAGGCCCAAAAGTAAGGATAATTTTAAATATTGCTCTTATAAACTTAGAAAGATAATAAAATAGTAGTAGGTCTTGCATTAGTATGAATTTTTTGAAAGGTATGTAATCTGAAACTCGAATGTCTGCCATTATTTTCTAACTTCAATATTTAATGATTTGCCACAAATTTGCAGGAAAAACAAAATTTTATGAAAAGTGGACCAAAAATGTGATGCAAAAATATAAAATTGCCACACAATACAGCTGGGAACCTGTCAAAGAATGGACACCTTTTTAATATTAGTACTGTTAACTTGAGCAGCTGACAAAATAAGAGAATCTGCATGCATTTCTGAAATAAAAGTAATCTATAACTCTGATCATTACAGTTATTTATAATTGTAAACCCTCCACGTTTTCTTCCAAAATTGCCATTTTGCGGAGAGATTATTAGGGGGTGAGCAACATTTTGATCCAAAATTGGGGACAGTTGAGAGATTTGGATATTCCTAACTGTATAAAGCAATTTATTTGCACGTACCTCTCAACCTCTTAATGCAGGAAATCTGGATAAGGACAAATATATTGGGGGAACATAGAAACAGTACTAAAAATTGCTCTTGTATAAACTTAGACAGTTGACAGAATAACAGGTATTGCTTTAGCATGCATTTTTCTGAAGTTTATGACGTCTGAAACTGTATGTCGGTCATTATTTAGTGACTTCATTCCTAAATGATTTGCCAAAAAAACACAAATTTTATGAGGAACAAACCAAAAATAAGAAGCAAAAATCTATTAATTCTGCAAAAATCTGGACAGTTGAGAGGTATAGTTCAGCCAGGGCTGTCTTTGAGTTTGCTGCCCTTCCCTCTGACAAAAACATGGTAGAATGGAGCCTCCCCCCTGCAGCCATTCCAATGTCCCATTCCTTGGTTATTTCACCCAGTTTACCATAAACACTGTAATGTGCATACTGCTTTACGTCTTTGATGATTTGGATTTCATTTGAAAGTTTTATTTTGCATTTTACAGCACAAATACTAATAGATATCTGCTAAACAAAGCAATGCAGTCTCACAATGAAAATAGACTTAGCATTAAAACTTCTCTGCCCTTGAAACTCACATTCATTGAAACAGCATTGAAACCCACATTCAAAGAAAATACATTTTGCCAGTGGCAGATAAAGATTAACTTTGGGACTGTTTTCAGATTACAGGCCCATTGCACAAGAAACATACACATGCTCTTTGATATACCTTCCTGATTGTATTAAATTATATTCTTTGTACAATACAGTACAGTTTTAGAAGGCATTTTAAATGTATTGTTTTGAACATTTTTCCAGTAAACAATGAGGCAAAATGCATGCACCAATAATGACAAAACTGCCTAATTCAGAACATTTCCATCTTAAAAGTCTACTCAAACTTCTACCACCAGTATCAGTAAATATGCACAATCTCTGAAGAAGTAAAAGTAATCTAAATAACTCCTCATTAAAGAGATCTTTAACTAATGAAGAGGTTGCTGCTAGCAAACAACTTTATATTTCATTGTTTCATCTACAAATAAAGTGCCCGTTGCCCTTGAGAAATACATTGCCTATATTATACTAAACAAAATGATAAGCTAGTAATATTGCAATAGGGAATGGATGGCACACTGATAACAGGTTCATAGTTACTAGGTATCTTCACCAAAAAGGACTGCAGCATCCACCGCCTTTGCAAAACAGTATAGTATTAAAAATGCATCTACCTATTGTGGGAGTAGAACCCACAGCTTTCTACATCAAAAGCAAGTACTCTACATGTTGTGCTATTAACAATGCACGCAGACTCAGCATAAGTAGCACTAAGCTTTTGCTCCCTTGTAGCTCTCAGCTCCTTGCAAAATCTACTTGGCACTCGGCTGCATCTCTGAACTTTGCAGCACAAGAAATCTGGAAAAAGCCAAAATTTATTGGGGGGGGGACAAAAGCCCAAAAACCAGGGACACATTTTAAACATTGCTTGTATAATGTGTGAAAGTTGATGGCATTACATACTGTGTTGCCACCATACATTTCATTGCCAAATCTTGAACCCATGACCCTGTGCAAAACAGCCAGAGCAAGATACCACTATGCCAAATCAGCCATTTTGTAAAAGAGTGGAAGACTGAAACTTAAATGGCTACCATTTAGTGAATTTAGTTCTTACCATAGCTGTCAACCTCTTAGCACAAAACCTCTGAACAAAGCCAATAATGGGGGAATACAGCCCACAAACATATTCAGTGAATTCAGTTCTCACCATACCTCTCAACCTCTTATCAAAAAATACCTGCATAAAGCCAGTAATAAGGGAATAAACCCCCCAAACATATTTAGTGAATTCAGATCTCACCATAGCTCTCAACCTTAGCACAAGAAACCTGGATGAAGCCAATAATAGAGGAATGCAGTCCCAAAAATAGGGACAAATTTCAAATATCCATCTTATAAACTTAGAAAATTGCTAGAATAAAAAGTTTTGTGTTACCATGTACTTTCTGAAGAATATGTAGTCTGAAATTCAAATGCCTGTCATTTTTATTTAACATTTGGTCTGACTTGGAACAAAAGCCAATTTTCAGCAGAGGCCCAGCGAGAAACTCTCCAAACACATGTCTTTGTAAAATGGGAAGACACCAGAAGACACCAGAGGAAACTCACATAAACACAGAGAGGACATGCAGACTCCACATAGAAGGCACCCCAGCCAAGAATCAAACTAGAGAACCTGTAGCTGTTAGGCAACAATACTACCACTGCACTACTGACTGTGTAAGGAAACAAAAATACAGAAACCACAGATTTTCTGAGGAACAGGACAGAACAAGTATGAGGCAAAAATCTGCAATTTTTTTTACAAATGGTGGTGGGTAGGGAATTCAGTCTCTTGCCACCTGGGCCCAAGGTACAAGGGTCAAGCCTGCAGTATTTTCTACCCACCACCATGTATCCTGAGTTCTCTAGTCACCAGTATATAGAAACTAGGGCACTTCTCACACACAGACACACACACACACACACACACACACACACACACACACACACACACACACACACACACACACACACACCATTTGCAGGAACTTGTGCTTGGAGTTTTGGGACTTGTGATTGATTGTTTTTCTTCTTCTTTCCCTTTCCACAGCTGGGGGGGGGGGGCTGCAGTCCTATAGCACGAGCCGCCCTTGCTAATGATAAGGTAGTATTCATAATCTCAGCATATCCCCACAGCAGTGTGTGACAATGAGGAAAAAACTCCATTCTGACAGAAGCTGCACAATCTACTAGTTAAAGCATGGCAACATAAATTGTTGTTGATAATGAGTGACTTGAATGCACATATTGGATACAAGTACTGCCTAGGTTCACATGGGTGGGACAATGGGAATAAAGAAGGTGGGGACATACTAGACTTCTGTTTATTAAATGGTTTGATAGTAACCAACACATAGTTCAGAAAGAGAGTCACAAGATCACACAACAGTGGCCAACATGCAACTCAGGTAGACTTCCTCCTAGTAAGGAAAGGCCACTGGAGTAGAATCAGTGATTGCAAAGTCATCCACAGTGAAACAATCAGCCCGCAGCATAAACCACTGGTTGCCATAATCAGCTGCATCCAGTGGTCAGAGAAGGCTCTAAGTTCAGCAGAGACCTGTCTGAAAACCTGGAAGTTGACTGGACAGACCACAACAGTACAAGGAATTACTCAGGGCTCTAGCACCTCAAGAGTTGAGGAAAAATGTCAGCTCCTCAAAATAGCATATGTGAGGACAACAGAACAGATATGTGGCCAAGCCAGGTATGGAAATGAAGTACATAAAACAAGCTTGTGGTGGAATGCAGAAGAAC